>NW_026705840.1:390000-415620 GCF_029867415.1 Vicia villosa | reverse complement strand
AATCTAGATCTACCTCTTGTTCTTGATTAATGGATGATTGATGATGATTGATCGATGAATTTGCGTTTTTTTTTGCTCGAATTGATCGTGTTCATGTGGAGTATGTTTAGAATTAATGCTCATTGCATGTAATTGATATCCGTTGATGATGAATTGTGTTACTCGTGGTTGAATATGTGATTCGTTGGTGATTTTGTGTGTATAATTGTTGTTGATAATTTGTGTTGCTTGCAATGTACTCAACGTGTTCGTATAAATGCATGTGCCATGTTCTCGATTGATATTTGCTTTGTTTGACGCGTCGCACTTGGCATAATTGTTGACATGTGAATCGTTTGATGTGTGAATGCATGTATACCATGATATTTGATGTTGGTTTGTGATTAATCTCGAATTGGTACGTTTTTGGATTGAGTGCGAATGGCTCTAAGGTTTCAAAAGTGGGCAAAATTCTGTTTTTATACGCCAGGAACCGGGTTGTCCCAGGCAGGAACCGGTTCCCACTCAATCCAAAATGGCCATTCTCTGTGTTTTTGTATCAGGAACCGGGTTGTCCCTAGGTGGGAACCGGTTCCCAGCTTCATGAATTTTTGACTCCCTGGTTTTTTGTATGGGGAACCGGGTTGTCCCTAGGTGGGAACCGGTTCCCAGCTTGCTAATTTGGCCTTTCTCTGTGTTTTTGTACTAGGAACCGGGTTGTCCCTAGGTGGGAACCGGTTCCCAGTTTTCTGAAATGTTGCTTCTCTGGTTTTTTATATGGGGAACCGGGTTGTCCTATGCAGGAACCGGTTCCTGTGTGTTATTTTTGTTTTTTTATTTTCTAACTTCAAACTTTCGTATCTCTTTACTCATAACTCCGATTTGCATGTTCTTTATATCGTTGGAAAGCTTGTGAAACGTACTACCTCATGAAATGATTGATATTGATTGATTGTAGGTTATTCATGTGCGTTTTCCTCTTGACATTTGTTGTCCTTTTTATGCGTGCGTTAATTGTTCATTTTCTTTTAGCTTATAATGCAATAACGCAATTCTGATTGCGATGTTTGTTATCTCTAACTTGTGTGCTAGTATGCAAGGCTTTTGGATGGTTACCGATCGACGCCTATCACTCGAGTGTTCCGCTTCACTTGCGGGATACGATTCTATATCACTTGTATCGTGTTCTCGACTTGGAGACACGATCCTTTTACTTTATATCTGCTTGCTTGGTTTGCTTGATCCTCTTGCAGGTGTATCGTGATCATGCTCGACATGTGAGTCGACGTTTGTGCGCTTTATGGCTAATCGGTGTGCTGACTATTTGCTTTTGCTTTGCTAGCTCGCTCGCGGGATTCCTAGTTTCTTCGCTTCGCCTCTCTTTAGTTTACGGATCATCATCCGTTTGGTATTGATCCCGTTTCATTTTATTTCTCTCGCACTTTATCGCTTTACCGCATCATCCTTTAACATGAGAAGTAGGACCTAGACATGCATCTGGCCAAGTCCTCGAAAGAGGCTCTGTTTTTGTTGGTGTGTTTATATTTGTGCTTTGCGGCAGGGAGTCACGGTGTAATAAGTCCTATATGGCACTCCGTTAAGTCCTCATGGAAGGCATGCGGTCAAGGGTTCGTAATCAACCCCCGCCTAGTCTCATCGAGTCTGTTTAGTATGCGCACGCTTCGCGTTGCTTGCTTCTGAACCTGCACAAGATCTTGTTATCGAGTATGTCAGGAAAAGGGTTCATGTAGCCGGACCCCCGCCTTTCCTATAGCTCGCGTCGCTCGACGTTGATGCTCGGTGTACGCACGCACCGTTTTCCTTTACGATCCGTGACGGCTTGGTTGCTGAGAGGGGTCCGCCCTTTTGTCTATGGCCCGATCATTTTCGCGAGGTCTAATGCTTGGTTGACTTGGGTTGAGCTGCTCCCCTTGGCTATGGTGGGACCGCTTTTCTACCATTCGGTCAGTACCGTTGGTTTGTTTGCTTTACGAGCGGATGCTCGTTTGTGTGATATTATTGTGTGCTTCCCCTTTTCCCTCGTAGGTTGTTAGTTTAGTTTAGATTTGCACCCTTTGTATGATAACATTAGGTAGCAAGCTTTTCCCCTTAGCTTAGGTTTTCCTCATGCATTCTTTAAAACACAAACCACACTCTTTGATTTTCTTTTCTTAAGAGCTTGTTATTTCCGCTCCATTCCCAAGCATAAGTCTCCAAAGGTCAAGCGGCGGAGTGTGAATGTAACTCGTTCACCTAAAAAACACAAAACAAACAAAAATTAGTTAGCCGAGCTACGGTTTCTCTGATTCCTCAAAAAAGGATACGTAGGCAGCGGGGTAGGGCCCGTGCGAGCATAACTCTTTCTTTTCCCTACATTATGCATTCATTTTACTCCAGATTAGCGCATTTTGCTTACACACCCATAGGTTTAGACATAAGCGTGGATACCATCGAGTACGATGGGCGCGAGGGGTGCTAATACCTTCCCCTCGCGTAACCGACTCCCTTACCCTTTTTCTCTGGTCGTGAGACCGTTGTTTTGTTTTGTGGTTTGCTGGCATTCCCTTCCTTTTCAGGATAAATATGTTAGTGGCGACTCTGTTAATTTTCGCGGTAGCTACACTACAGACCTGCTGTTGAAAGTATTTGTGGGTAAATATTTTCGGTAATATATCGTATCCACAGGGATTGGTTAATATCACTGCCGTTCTATAGTTGTTTATTTTGAGTTAAGAAATTTGGTTTGGTTTGTTTTATACTAATAATAATATCAAAAGCAAATAATAAAATAAAAGCAAGTAAAGGACTTTGTGTTAACAATTAAAGAAAGATGTTGAGTCTTTAGGGTTCATCAACCTAATCCTATACAATTATCAATTAATTCTCAATAGAACAATCCTTTGAATCATTATCTTCACTTATCCTCAAATAAGATTCCATGTCTGCAAATCAAATTAGATAACTTTTACCGGTATGAGATTCGATCTCTCCAAATCACAATAACGATAATAGTAATTAAGAACGATAATTATGAAAACCCAATTACAATTCCATCTCTGCAAATTGCAATTGAATCAATATAGTAACCTAGGGCAAAAGTTAAATCCTTTCTTTCGATCAAAGATTCAACAATGATGTAAATTAAAAGCAAGGTTTCTTATTGATAATAAATTCAAACAATTGTTCACAAGAATTAATCAATGGTAATGTATATTCATAGGTTAACTACTACCTTAGACTCAACAAGAGGGATTTAGCTCTCCATAGACATGAAGAACATACAAGAATCAATGGAGGAATTCATCTTCATCAATAGAATGTCTTCGATTGGTAAAGAATCCACCTTCAATTGTTGTTCTCAGCTTCAGAATCAGATAGCTCTCCTAATTTCGCTCCCACAAAGTATCTCACCACTTGGAAAACTAGGGCTTTAAAACAGAACTTTTGGGCTTTTAACGCCGAGGCCGCGGCGCGGCAACGGGCTGGCGCGGCGCGCCCCTCAAACAGAAGTATTTTCGCGGCGCGCCTAGGAACTCTCGCGGCGCGCCCTTTGTACTTTCCATCTTTTTCTTCAGCCTTTGAGACTTCCAGCTTTCTTTCCTCCTCATGTTCTTCTTAAGTTCTTATTCAGCTCAAAACCTGCAACAATAACACCCACAAGTGATTCGATTTGCTTTACGCACGAACTAAACTTATTCAGTTCAATTCTTAATAAAAACCTATGGATTCATCACATTTTTGCATTGGTTTAGAGAAGAAATCACTTATATTAACACATGAATTTACCATTAATTTACTCCTAACAAACTCTCCCCAACTTAGAGTTTTGTTTGTCCCTAAACAAAATTACTTACCTCCAGCAAAGTTTACCGACAATCAAGCAACAAGTTTTTCAAAAAGTTTTTCTCAAGTGGTTCAATCCAGTAACTAAGTCAAATACTCCTTTTCTACCTGCAAACTCAGAATATACACATGAAACAAACGTTGAAAGCAAATTACCTCCAGAAGTTCAAAACACTACACAATTGTAATTGAATCAGCACTAATCACTCTCATCAAAAAGTATGATGAATAAAAGAGGGGTTAAACACTCATCCAAACAATTAAATCAACAAAGATCCATATCATACGTTCACCAAATTGCTCGCATCAAGTCTTGTGGAATCTGAGAATCAGAAGGTCTTTCTAGGGTTGTAATGCGGTTTAGATTCAAAGAAAAGAAGATAATCAAGGGTTGTTCCTAATATAGGGAAGCATCCAATTCATAACTTATTTCTTTTTCTCTAAAACTCTACTTCCTTTACCTGTCCATCTTTTTTCATTCGTAGCTTGGTTTTTCTTTTTCACTTTTTTTCAACAACCGTTATATTCTAACGTTGTTACTTCTCTTTTTTCTCAAGCTACGACTTCTTTTATCTTTCACCGATTACCATAAGTACTTACTCTTCTTTTGAATGTGACTCTCCCCAACTTGGAGATCTGTTAGAACAAGATTTGTTCTTATCAATTATCTTAGTTTTGATGATAACAATAATATGAATTTTGCTTAAGATAATATGGTACTCTAATCCAATGCAATTTCCCTTTCAGGAAATATATAAAGAGTACGCATAATTCAGCGCTCAGAAGATGTGTCTCAAATGGTTCAGCATGCAACATCAGAACATGGTCTGGCAAGACATCAGAAGATGGTCGAAGCAGAATCAGAACATGGGTCTATGGAAGCATCAGAAGAACATGAG
Organism: Vicia villosa; assembly: GCF_029867415.1. Classification (NCBI taxonomy): domain Eukaryota; kingdom Viridiplantae; phylum Streptophyta; class Magnoliopsida; order Fabales; family Fabaceae; genus Vicia; species Vicia villosa. The sequence goes on along the minus strand of NW_026705840.1, from coordinate 410,899 downwards.
ATCAGAAGCACTGAAAATCAGAAGATGGTATCACGCTCAGAAGCACTTCAAGGTCAGAAGATCAGAAGATGCTGTGCACCAAGCTGTTTGACTCTGATGATATTCAAACGTCGTATTCACAAACATCAGATCAGAAGGAAGTACACGTGGCAGACTACGCTGACTGACAAAAGGAACGTTAAAGCTACTAAAGGCTACGTCAGTAGACACAGCGTGAACAAGGCTCGAGGTAGTTGACAAAAGCGTATAACATTAAATGCAAAGCTGTACGGAACACGCAAAGCATTAAATGCATTCAACGGTCATCTTCTCAACGCCTATAAATATGAAGTTCTGATGAGAAGCAAGGTTAACGATTCTGCACAAAATCAACTTATATCAAACTTGCTGAAACGCTGTTCAAATCAAAACTCAGAATCTTCATCTTCATCAAAGCTCACTACATTGCTGTTGTAATATCTTAGTGAGATTAAGCTTAAACTGTAAGAGAAATATCACAGTTGTGATTATCGCTTTTAAGAAGCATTTGTAAACTCTTGAATTGATTACATTAAGTTGTAAGGAACTAGAGTGATCGGTTGATCAGTATACTCTAGGAAGTCTTGGCAGTTGGCTGAGCAGTTTGTAACTAGAGTGATCAGGTTGATCAGAATACTCTAGAGGAAGTCTTAGCAGTTGGCTGAGCAGAAAGTCTTAGGAGTGAACTAAGCCTAGAGTGATCGTGTTGATCAGTAGACTCTAGAAAAAGTCTTAGGAGTGAACTAAGCAGTTGTTCCTGGAGTGATCAGGTTGTGATCAGAAGACTCTGGAAGACTTAGTTGCGGCTAAGTGGAAAACCATTGTAATCCGTGCGATTAGTGGATTAAATCCTCAGTTGAGGTAAATCATCTCTGCGGGGGTGGACTGGAGTAGCTTCGTTAACAGCGAACCAGGATAAAAATAATTGTGCAATTTATTTTTATCGTCCAAGATTTAAAGTCACACTTATTCAATCCCCCCCTTTCTAAGTGTTTTTCTATCCTTCAATTGGCATCAGAGCGCCGGTTCTAAGGTGCAAGCACTTAACAGTGTTTAGAAAAGATTCAGGAAGAGAAAAACGCTTCATTTAAAAGATGGTTGATGAAAGTGAAAGGACTATACCTACACCTGCATCTACATCTGGCTCTGCTGAGCAATACAACGGTAACAATGGTTATACTAGACCGCCGGTATTTGATGGTGAAAACTTTGAATACTGGAAAGATAAACTGGAAAGTTACTTTCTGGGTCTAGATGGTGATCTATGGGATCTTCTGATGGATGGTTACAAACATCCTGTAAATGCCAGAGGCGTAAAGCTGTCAAGGCAAGAAATGAATGATGATCAAAAGAAGCTTTTCAGGAATCATCATAAATGTAGAACTGTTTTGCTGAATGCTATCTCTCATGCTGAGTATGAGAAGATATCTAACAGGGAAACGGCCTATGACATATATGAGTCCTTGAAAATGACTCATGAAGGAAATGCTCAAGTCAAGGAGACAAAAGCTCTTGCCTTAATCCAGAAGTATGAAGCCTTCAAGATGGAGGATGATGAAGACATTGAAAAGATGTTTTCGAGATTTCAAACTCTTACTGCTGGATTGAGAGTTCTTGACAAAGGATACACCAAGGCTGATCATGTGAAGAAGATCATCAGAAGCTTACCCAGAAGATGGGGTCCTATGGTGACTGCATTCAAGATTGCAAAGAATCTGAATGAAGTTTCTCTGGAAGAGCTTATCAGCGCCTTGAGAAGTCATGAAATAGAGCTGGACGCAAATGAGCCTCAAAAGAAAGGTAAGTCTATTGCATTAAAATCAAATATCAAGAAATGCACTAACGCTTTTCAGGCCAGAGAAGAAGATCCTGAAGAATCAGAATCTGAAGAAGAAGATGAACTGTCCATGATTTCCAGAAGGCTAAATCAACTCTGGAAGACCAAGCAAAGGAAGTTCAGAGGCTTCAGAAGTTCAAGGAAATTTGAACGTGGAGAATCTTCTGATGAAAGAAGATTTGACAAGAAGAAGGTCATGTGCTATGAATGCAATGAGCCTGGACACTACAAGAATGAATGTCCAAATCTTCAAAAGGAAAGTCCCAAGAAAAAGTTTCATAAGAAGAAAGGTCTTATGGCAACCTGGGATGAATCAGAAGATGATTCAGAAGATGAGCAGGCCAACTGTGCGCTGATGGCGACAGAAGATGACGGATCAGAATCTACATCAGAATCAGATTCTGAAGAGGTATTTTCTGAACTTACTAGAGATGAGTTAGTTTCCGGTCTAACTGAACTTCTGGAACTCAAGTCTCAGATTAGTCTCAAATACAAAAAGCTGAAAAAGCAATTTGAATTTGAAACAAAGAAGCTTGAGTTGGAGAATTCTGAATTAAAAGAAAAACTTTTAAAATTATCCAATAATGTTGGATCTCCTTCTGATTCAGAAAAATCCACTCCTAGTCTGAACCATATTCTGAAAGAATATGATTTAAGCTTCAGAAAGTTCTTATCTAGAAGTATTGGCAGAAGTCAGCTAGCTTCTATGATATATGCTGTGTCTGGAAACAAAAGAGTTGGCATTGGTTATGAGGGTGAAACCCCATACAAACTTGAACCTGTTGATGAAATGAAAATTACATACAAGCCATTGTATGATCAGTTCAAGTATGGCCACTCTCATGATATTAGGCACACCTCACATGCACAAAGTTTTCACATAACACACACTAAGAAGCATGTGACACAACCTAGGAAATATCATGAAACTCACATTAAGAATTATCATGTTGTTCCTCCTATTGCTTACAATGTTAAACCCAAGTTCAATCAGAACTTGAGAAAATCTAACAAGAAAGGACCCAAAAAGATGTGGGTACCTAAGGATAAGATTATTCCTATTGCAGATATCCTTGGCTGCAAGAAGGACAAAGCACAACATGTCATGGTACCTGGACTCTGGATGCTCGCGACACATGACAGGAAGAAGGTCTATGTTCCAAGACCTGGTGCTTAAGTCTGGAGGAGAAGTCAAGTTCGGAGGAGATCAGAAGGGCAAGATAATTGGCTCTGGAACTATAAAGTCTGGTAACTCTCCTTCCATTTCTAATGTACTTCTTGTAGAAGGATTAACTCATAACCTCTTATCCATCAGTCAATTAAGTGACAATGGTTATGATATAATCTTCAATCAAAAGTCTTGCAAGGCTGTAAATCAGAAGGATGGCTCAATCCTATTTACAGGCAAGAGGAAGAACAACATTTATAAGACAGATCTGCAAGATCTTATGAGTCAGAAGGTGACTTGTCTTATGTCTGTTTCTGAAGAGCAGTGGGTCTGGCACAGAAGATTAGGTCATGCTAGTTTGAGAAAGATCTCTCAGATTAACAAACTGAATCTTGTCAGAGGACTCCCTAATTTGAAATTCCAATCAGATGCTCTTTGTGAAGCATGTCAGAAGGGCAAGTTCTCCAAACCTGCATTCAAGTCTAAGAATGTTGTTTCTACCTCAAGGCCATTAGAACTCTTGCACATTGATCTGTTTGGCCCAGTCAAAACAGCATCTGTCAGAGGAAAGAAATATGGATTAGTCATCGTAGATGATTATAGCCGCTGGACATGGGTAAAATTCTTGAAACACAAGGATGAGACTCATTCAGTGTTCTTTGATTTCTGCATTCAGATTCAATCTGAAAAAGAGTGTAAAATCATAAAGGTCAGAAGTGATCATGGTGGTGAATTTGAGAACAGACCCTTTGAAGAATTCTTCAAAGAAAATGGTATTGCCCATGATTTCTCTTGTCCTAGAACTCCACAGCAAAATGGGGTTGTAGAACGAAAGAATAGGACTCTTCAAGAAATGGCCAGAACCATGATCAATGAAACCAATATGGCTAAGCATTTCTGGGCAGAAGCAATAAACACTGCATGTTATATTCAGAATAGAATCTCTATCAGACCTATTCTTAATAAGACTCCCTATGAATTGTGGAAGAATAAAAAGCCCAACATTTCATATTTCCATCCTTTTGGATGTGTGTGCTTTATTCTGAACACTAAAGATCATCTTGGTAAGTTTGATTCCAAAGCTCAAAAGTGTTTCCTTCTTGGATATTCTGAACGCTCAAAAGGCTACAGAGTATACAATACTGAAACATTGGTTGTAGAAGAATCAATCAATATCAGGTTTGATGATAAGCTTGGTTCTGAAAAACCAAAGCAAGTTGAGAATTTTGCAGGTTGTGATATTGACATATCAGAAGTTGTTGAGCCAAGAAGCAACGCATCAGAAGCAGAGCTTCTCAGAAGCAAAGAATCTGAACATCAAGTATCAGCTTCTCTGGAGGATCTAAGTATTTCTGAAGAACCATCTGTCAGAAGATCATCCAGACTCATCTCTGGTCATTCAGAAGATGTCATTCTTGGAAAGAAGGATGATCCAATCAGAACAAGAGCATTCCTTAGAAACAATGCAGACTGTCAATTAGGTCTTGTATCTTTGATCGAGCCAACTTCTGTTGATCATGCTCTAGAAGATCCAGACTGGATAATTGCTATGCAAGAAGAACTAAATCAGTTTACAAGGAATGATGTTTGGGATCTTGTTCCTAGACCAGATGGATTCAATATAATCGGTACAAAATGGGTCTTCAGAAACAAGCTCAGTGAGAAAGGCGAAGTGGTAAGGAACAAAGCCAGACTGGTGGCTCAGGGTTATAGTCAGCAAGAAGGGATTGACTACACAGAAACCTTTGCACCAGTGGCCAGGTTAGAATCTATTCGTCTATTAATTTCTTTTGCCACTCAACATAACATCACTCTCTATCAGATGGATGTTAAGAGTGCCTTCTTAAATGGTTATATAGATGAAGAAGTTTATGTCCATCAACCTCCTGGTTTTGAAGACTCTATGTCTCCTAATCATGTTTTTAAACTTAAGAAATCATTGTATGGATTGAAACAGGCTCCCAGAGCTTGGTACGAACGCTTAAGTTATTTCCTTCTGGATAATGGTTTCACTAGAGGAAAAGTGGACACTACTCTCTTTTGTAAAACCTTTGAAAAGGATATTTTAATTTGTCAAATATATGTAGATGATATTATTTTTGGAACATCTAATGCTACACTTGGAAAGGAGTTTGCTAAGTCTATGCAGGCTGAGTTTGAAATGAGCATGATGGGAGAACTCAAGTATTTCCTTGGAATACAAATAAATCAAACATCAGAAGGAACGTATGTTCACCAAACCAAGTATGTGAAGGAACTTCTGAAGAAGTTTAATCTTCTAGACTGCAAAGAAGCCAAAACTCCTATGCATCCAACATGCATCCTAGGTAAGGATGAGGTAAGTAAGAAGGTAGATCAGAAGCTATACAGAGGTATGATTGGATCTCTTCTATATCTGACTGCTTCTAGACCTGACATTCTGTTCAGTGTTTGTTTGTGTGCTAGATTCCAATCAGATCCTAGAGAATCTCATTTAACTGCTGTTAAGAGGATTCTAAGGTATCTGAAAGGTACTACTAATGTTGGTTTAGTTTACAGAAAATCTAAAGAATACAACTTAGTAGGATTCTGCGATGCTGACTATGCTGGAGACAGAATTGAAAGAAAAAGTACTTCAGGAAGTTGCCAATTTCTTGGAAGTCATTTGATCTCCTGGTACAGCAAGAAGCAAGCAACTATTGCTCTATCAACAACAGAAGCAGAATATGTCGCTGCTGCTGGTTGTAGCACACAGATGCTCTGGATGAAGAGTCAGTTAGAAGATTATCAGATATTTGAGAGTAACATTCCTATATTCTGTGATAATACTTCTGCTATATGTTTATCTAAGAATCCTATTCTTCATTTAAAAGCTAAACATATTGAGATAAAACATCATTTCATAAGGGACTATGTTCAGAAGGGTGTTATTTCTTTAAACTTTGTTGATACAGACCATCAATGGGCTGATATCTTTACAAAACCCCTGGCTGAAGATAGGTTTAAGTTCATTCTGAAGAACATCAGTATGGATTTATGCCCAGAATGAGAAGATGAGAAGTTCTCATGTATGAGTATCTTCTGAAATGAATGTGGAACAATTTTTTTTCAGAAGTTCTGATTGAAATCTTTTAGAAATTATGATTCGGTTATTACTAACGTTTCATTGTCTAAGTTGATTCAGAACTTCTTTTAAAGCAAAACAGCTGTTACGTTTTATCTCGGGATGGTAAACCTGTCGTTACTATTCATGGATAAGCGCGCGTGCAGTTGAAGGGACGCCGACCATAGGTAACTGTGCCAGTCACTTCATTTGTCTTTATTATCTCTCCTCACGTCACGTAACATTAAATGCTAGTCATCATTCGTTTCACTTTATTTTCTTTTAAATACTCTTCAAAATGGTTTTTTGGTTTCCTATCTTTTTGTTTTCCTCTTAAAAGTCTTTCTCTCTCTCTCTCTCGGTTTTCATTTCTTCTCTCAAAACCTAGCGTTCACCCTAAGCCTGTTGAAGCTCCATGACTCAAAGGCGACAGATCTCTGTGCATCTCGGGATGGCTCTTCTAATACCGCTCAAGTCAGACTCTTCTTTGATGTTGTTATCAACTTTCATCCAAAGACAGAAAACTTTCTTGAGTTGTGGGAAGATATACTCAACTTCTATGTTGAGTTTCTTGACCGAATGGTGTATTTTTTTATTTTTGTAGTCATTTCCTCTTTGGAAATTCTACTTTGTAGTTTTCTTTTCCTTGCTGCTTCTGCTTGTTAAACATAGGAACCTTTTGTAATATCTTTTGCTGATCAATGAAAAAGTTTCTTTGTGTTTTACATTCCAGTAAATGTTTTCTTTTGTCGTTTTATACATCTGATTTTTTTTATATTCTTTTTGATGTTATGACAAAAAGGGGGAGAAAGATAAATGATAAATGATTTGATTAAATCTATCAGTTGCTGGGTAAAGGCTCCCACACATTCACTAACAAGAACTGCAAGTTCTATATGGTTTAAGTGTTTTGCAGGTACAGAGAAGTGAAGTGAATCTTCAAAGCAAACACTAGAAGCAAAACCATATAAACTGAAGCAAGCTGAGTGCTGTCAAGCTTCAGAGATCAGAAGCAAGAAAGAAGAATGAATCAGAAGCACTGATAATAGAATTTGAATATCATTGTCTATCCTGTTATGACAAAATTCTATTTGCCCTGATACATATAATGTTATGGCTCTGATACATTATTTGCTCTGATACATGTTTTTAGCCTAAATGCTCTGATACATTTGGCTCTGATACATATCATGTATTTGAATATACATTTTATGTTCTAACTCGTTCATGCTGACTTTTGTCGTTTAGTTTTTGTTCTGTAACATTTCAGGATGTAGAGATGCTCAGATGATGCTCTGGTACATTCAACAATGTTCTGATACAAATCTAGCATGAAGTGATGTTGGTAGACATTCAAAGTTCTGAAGCTATCCGAGGGAAGCAGAAATCAGAAGATGTGAATGTTCTAAAAGATCCAGTAATTCAAGTTCTGAAGCTGTCCTGAATGGAAGCAGAAGTCAGAAGCTGTGAATGTTCTGAAGATCAAAGAAATTCAAGTTCTGAAGCTGTCCAATGGAAGCAGAAGTCAGAAGCTATGAATTCTCTGAAGGCAGAAGCTTATATGATCGTCTCTACCGAAATAATCAGGGAAGTCTTTTATCAAAGTTCTTCGAGTATTTATTTCAGGGGGAGATTATTTATCTCAGGGGGAGATTGTTAATCTCAGGGGGAGACATATTCATATGCTTATGCTATAGCTGTGTAATTTGTCTTTTGCCGTCTACTCTTTCTGATCGCAAATTCATATCATTTATATATGTTTTTGTCATCATCAAAAAGGGGGAGATTGTTAGAACAAGATTTGTTCTTATCAATTATCTTAGTTTTGATGATAACAATAATATGAATTTTGCTTAAGATAATATGGTACTCTAATCCAATGCAATTTCCCTTTCAGGAAATATATAAAGAGTACGCATAATTCAGCGCTCAGAAGATGTGTCTCAAATGGTTCAGCATGCAACATCAGAACATGGTCTGGCAAGACATCAGAAGATGGTCGAAGCAGAATCAGAACATGGGTCTATGGAAGCATCAGAAGAACATGAGATCAGAAGCACTGAAAATCAGAAGATGGTATCACGCTCAGAAGCACTTCAAGGTCAGAAGATCAGAAGATGCTGTGCACCAAGCTGTTTGACTCTGATGATATTCAAACGTCGTATTCACAAACATCAGATCAGAAGGAAGTACACGTGGCAGACTACGCTGACTGACAAAAGGAACGTTAAAGCTACTAAAGGCTACGTCAGTAGACACAGCGTGAACAAGGCTCGAGGTAGTTGACAAAAGCGTATAACATTAAATGCAAAGCTGTACGGAACACGCAAAGCATTAAATGCATTCAACGGTCATCTTCTCAACGCCTATAAATATGAAGTTCTGATGAGAAGCAAGGTTAACGATTCTGCACAAAATCAACTTATATCAAACTTGCTGAAACGCTGTTCAAATCAAAACTCAGAATCTTCATCTTCATCAAAGCTCACTACATTGCTGTTGTAATATCTTAGTGAGATTAAGCTTAAACTGTAAGAGAAATATCACAGTTGTGATTATCGCTTTTAAGAAGCATTTGTAAACTCTTGAATTGATTACATTAAGTTGTAAGGAACTAGAGTGATCGGTTGATCAGTATACTCTAGGAAGTCTTGGCAGTTGGCTGAGCAGTTTGTAACTAGAGTGATCAGGTTGATCAGAATACTCTAGAGGAAGTCTTAGCAGTTGGCTGAGCAGAAAGTCTTAGGAGTGAACTAAGCCTAGAGTGATCGTGTTGATCAGTAGACTCTAGAAAAAGTCTTAGGAGTGAACTAAGCAGTTGTTCCTGGAGTGATCAGGTTGTGATCAGAAGACTCTGGAAGACTTAGTTGCGGCTAAGTGGAAAACCATTGTAATCCGTGCGATTAGTGGATTAAATCCTCAGTTGAGGTAAATCATCTCTGCGGGGGTGGACTGGAGTAGCTTCGTTAACAGCGAACCAGGATAAAAATAATTGTGCAATTTATTTTTATCGTCCAAGATTTAAAGTCACACTTATTCAATCCCCCCCTTTCTAAGTGTTTTTCTATCCTTCAAGATCAACCTGTATTCAGATTATATGAATGCTCCCCTACTTTCTAAAAAGGTCAAAGAGAAAACACATCACCAAATTTTATGGTTGAATCAGCACTAATCACTCTCATCAAAAAGTATGATGAATAAAAGAGGGGTTAAACACTCATCCAAACAATTAAATCAACAAAGATCCATATCATACGTTCACCAAATTGCTCGCATCAAGTCTTGTGGAATCTGAGAATCAGAAGGTCTTTCTAGGGTTGTAATGCGGTTTAGATTCAAAGAAAAGAAGATAATCAAGGGTTGTTCCTAATATAGGGAAGCATCCAATTCATAACTTATTTCTTTTTCTCTAAAACTCTACTTCCTTTACCTGTCCATCTTTTTTCATTCGTAGCTTGGTTTTTCTTTTTCACTTTTTTTCAACAACCGTTATATTCTAACGTTGTTACTTCTCTTTTTTCTCAAGCTACGACTTCTTTTATCTTTCACCGATTACCATAAGTACTTACTCTTCTTTTGAATGTGACTCTCCCCAACTTGGAGATCAACCTGTATTCAGATTATATGAATGCTCCCCTACTTTCTAAAAAGGTCAAAGAGAAAACACATCACCAAATTTTATGGTTGATGGTCCAAAACAAAACTTTTTATTGAGATCAAACTCACCAGGTATTTCCTTGGTGCATATTATGATACTTACCTTGACCTCAGGCTCAAAGAATGGTTAGCAAAGGATCACACTCTCACAGAAGCAAATAAGTTTTTTCATTGGAATAGGCTAAAAGAACTCTCAGATTCAAACAAGTGCCTCAATCACTTTCACAGATTTCCACAAACGATGCAACAAACGGTTTAGCATGATACAAACACGTCAAAATAATTGATGGTCTCCTGCATATAGTAAACGATGGAAAGCTTTCCTCACAATGGTTAAGGCTAAGCCGATCCAACAAACAATGTACCATAAAGAACTTCTGACAGTATTTACTAACACCTTAAGTTTCATTGCACACATTAAGAGTTTGAGTTCAAAAATTCATACCTGCTTTGTTACTTATTGAAAAAGAAAGTGAAAGTGAAAAATTTTTGAACATTCACTTCCTACCACTTTTCATACATGTTGCTTCCTTGTTGATACTTCGCTTGAGATTCTCGCTTTGTTATGGGACTACTTACTCTAACTGGGAGTACATAATTAAATAAAAAAAACAGAAAATTTGAACAATTCAAAAATAAATAGCTCCACCCCCCAAACTTGAACTAAACATTGACCTCAATGTTTCGTAACAAGTCCGAGAGGGTGACTTACAGAGAGTAACGCAATATCAATTGCTGCCTCCTAGCTTTCACCAGACGGGTTCCCTGATTATTTCCTGAACTAAAAACTAAACAAAACAAAACATTAGAAGTGTGGGTTACCTCCACGAAGTGCTTCGTTTAACGTCGCATGGCTCGACGGTTCATGGTTGAATCATCAACCAATGTCTCTTTTCCTTGGTACTTTTCTTACCAATGTGAAGCCCCAAAAGTATTTCATGTTTGCTTGTTTGGTTTCTTCATCCTTAATTCTTACCGCTTCAACTCGCGATCTCTCTTCCTTCATTTGTTTTTTCCTCTCCTCAAGAGAGATAACCTCCTTACCCGTTAATTTCTTCGTCGGTGAGAACCTATCCTTGACAAATGTTGGCTTTAACTTTAAACCTTCTAAAAATGGGATGGTGATTTGCAAACGGCTAAACATTTCCATTGGTCGAAAGCAATGACTCTCCTTCCCTTCTTTATTAGGAACTTGCGGAGGAAGTAATTCCAATGAGAGTTTATGCTCATTTGCATTACTACTCTTCTTCAACTCTAAGTCCATCATATTCTCTTTTGAACAAGTTTCAACTTTTGAAGTTTCTGACTCATTCACGACTTCTTTGATTATATCCTCCTTTTTTGTTCCTTCGACGAACACGTCTTCTACTTTTTTAGGAGGTCTTGGATAAGGTAGCTTCATTGAAAGCTCATACTCAACTTCTATATTTTTCTTGACGTTTACGTACTCTATATTATCCTTTTCAACAACATCTTCCTTGTCATCATCATTGTTTTCAACTTCCTCCTCCAATCTCTTCTTTCCAACATCCTCACCAATCACTTTTACACTCCTTATAGAAGTAGCATTGCAAGTTTCTACATAAGTCGTAGGGTTTTGAAAAGTTGAGACTTGACTTATGTTTTGCTCGGTTAAGAATTTGGTAAGTTGAGCATCTTGAGTTTCCCGGTTTTGTTGAATGGTTAAAGAGAATTGCATGAATTCATTCATGGTTTCCTCTAACTCAGTGGGTCCTCTTTGATAACCTTGATTATAATGTGAAAACCCTTGTTGTTGATTTGTCATTGACATTTGTATGAACTGATTCATGGTCTCTTCCAACTTAGATTGTCCTCCTTGTTGTTGTGGCGACGGTTGAGTGTAAGGTTGAAAGGCTTGTTGTTGATATTCATGGTTAGCCATATGATACTCTATCGTATCTTCCGGTGTGCCCCATCTGCTATCATAAAACTCACTAACTTGAGGTGTGAACTGTGACATACTTTGAATGAGATACTCCATTTGTTGAAATAGGATCTCGTTTTGAGCATGAATCGCAGCATTTATATTTGGGTCGAACATGTCGACAAAGAAAATTCTACAAAACTAGCAAACAAGTGAAATAACAGGAAAAAAAATAATAAAAATAAAATTAAAAGAAATTAAAATTAAAATTAAAAGATTATTGAAATAACAAAATCTAAAATAAACTAACTAACTAAAATTCTAAAATAAAGGAACTAAACTAAAAATCTAAAATAAAGGAATTAAACTAAAATCCTAAAATAAAGGGACTAAACTAAAATTCTAAAATTAAGTAACTAAACAAACAAAATCTAAAATTAAGTAAATAAACAAAAAAAAATCTAAAATTAAGTAAATAACTCAAAATAATACGACTATTGCAATGCGTGCAATATTGACACCAATCCCCGGCAACGGCGCCAATTTGTTGAAAGTATATGTGGGTAAATATTTTCGGTAATATATCGTATCCACAGGGATTGGTTAATATCACTGCCGTTCTATAGTTGTTTATTTTGAGTTAAGAAATTTGGTTTGGTTTGTTTTATACTAATAATAATATCAAAAGCAAATAATAAAATAAAAGCAAGTAAAGGACTTTGTGTTAACAATTAAAGAAAGATGTTGAGTCTTTAGGGTTCATCAACCTAATCCTATACAATTATCAATTAATTCTCAATAGAACAATCCTTTGAATCATTATCTTCACTTATCCTCAAATAAGATTCCATGTCTGCAAATCAAATTAGATAACTTTTACCGGTATGAGATTCGATCTCTCCAAATCACAATAACGATAATAGTAATTAAGAACGATAATTATGAAAACCCAATTACAATTCCATCTCTGCAAATTGCAATTGAATCAATATAGTAACCTAGGGCAAAAGTTAAATCCTTTCTTTCGATCAAAGATTCAACAATGATGTAAATTAAAAGCAAGGTTTCTTATTGATAATAAATTCAAACAATTGTTCACAGGAATTAATCAATGGTAATGTATATTCATAGGTTAACTACTACCTTAGACTCAACAAGAGGGATTTAGCTCTCCATAGACATGAAGAACATACAAGAATCAATGGAGGAATTCATCTTCATCAATAGAATGTCTTCGATTGGTAAAGAATCCACCTTCAATTGTTGTTCTCAGCTTCAGAATCAGATAGCTCTCCTAATTTCGCTCCCACAAAGTATCTCACCACTTGGAAAACTAGGGCTTTAAAACAGAACTTTTGGGCTTTTAACGCCGAGGCCGCGGCGCGGCAACGGGCTGGCGCGGCGCGCCCCTCAAACAGAAGTATTTTCGCGGCGCGCCTAGGAACTCTCGCGGCGCGCCCTTTGTACTTTCCATCTTTTTCTTCAGCCTTTGAGACTTCCAGCTTTCTTTCCTCCTCATGTTCTTCTTAAGTTCTTATTCAGCTCAAAACCTGCAACAATAACACCCACAAGTGATTCGATTTGCTTTACGCACGAACTAAACTTATTCAGTTCAATTCTTAATAAAAACCTATGGATTCATCACATTTTTGCATTGGTTTAGAGAAGAAATCACTTATATTAACACATGAATTTACCATTAATTTACTCCTAACACCTGCAAAACCCCATCCAATCCTCTCAAAACCTCAAATAAGCTTCCCTACACATCCTACACAACCCATACATGCCATATATTCACTCTATCAATCAATGATCCATGGCTCACTCACTAAATGTCAATAACCTAACAATTTCTTCATGAGCAAGAAAACATGGAGAAATGAAAAACAAACATGATCCATGGGAATATCTATCATCATAGTACACATACACACCACAAAATCAAGTTTATAACTTCAAAGCTCACAAAACACCCAATTTACCATTGTTGATCAAGCTTAGAAAAGAGCAAGAACAAGAACAAAACACACAAAACTATAAGAACCATACAATCAAGATAAACTAGATTCATCCCCCTTACCTTGGTTAGATTCTTGGCTCTAGCTTGGTTTGGATTCCTACACTTCTCTTCTTCTCTTTGTTTTTCTCTTCTTTCTCTTCTCTTCACAAGCTCTCTTTCTTTCTTTCCCAAAATATCTCAAAATATCTCTTTTTCTCTCTATATCTCTTTCTATTTCTCTACTTCTCATTATCCCCCACTCAACTTTCATAAATTCTAATTTTGGCCCAAATGTTACTAAACATTAATTCTAACCAATTAACACCCAAAACATAATAATTACACACATGGAAAGTAATAAGTAAAATATTAGCATAATTAATATTTACCGACTGACTCGACTCAAAAACGGTAAAATTAGGGAAATGTAGCAAACATCACAATTAATCAGAAAAACACATTTATGGGCGTTACAACCCTCCCCCACTTAAAAGATTTTCGTCCTCGAAAATAAAGATTACCTGCTACAAACAACTCAGGATAGGAGTCTCCCATCTTGCTCTCCAACTCCCAGGTCAAACTCTCACCTGCCGCACTTAACCATACGACTTTCACCAAGGCGATCTCCTTGCCTCGCAGAGTCTTAGTCTCACAATCCTCAATACGCACCGGTATCGTCTCAACCGTCAGGTTCTCACGCACTTGCACATCATCCATCTGAATCACATGGGACGGATCCGCAATGTATCTCCTCAACTGAGACGCATGGAATACATCGTGCAGATTAGCAAGACTTGGCGGTAACGCCACCCGATACGCAACTTTGCCAACTCGCTCCGATATCTGATAAGGACCAATAAAACGCGGAGTAAGCTTCCTCGATTTCAAAGCTCGTCCAACACCAGTCATAGGTGTAACTCTTAAGAATACATGATCACCGGCTTGGAATTCCAAATCTTTCCTTCGCTTGTCATGATAACTCTTTTGCCTACTCTGTGAACTTCTCATCTTCTCACCAATAAATTTCACCTTCTCTGTAGTCTCTCTTACTATTTCAGGTCCGAGTACCACACTCTCGCCCGATTCAAACCAACAAAATGGAGTTCTACACTTACGACCATATAGCGCTTCAAAAGGTGCCATTCCGATACTAGAATGAAAACTGTTGTTGTAAGTGAATTCTATCAACGGAAGATAAGTATCCCACGAACCTCCCTTCTCTAGAACACATGCCCTCAACAAGTCTTCTAACGATTGAATAGTCCTTTCGGTCTGACCGTCTGTCTGAGGATGATAAGCCGAACTCAACCTCAACTTAGAACCTAGAGCCTCTTGCAAACCTTTCCAAAAATCTGATGTGAACCTTGGATCTCTATCCGACACAATACTCAACGGTATACCATGTAGTTTCACAATCACCTTGATATAAATCTCAGCCAACTTCGCAACTGGAAAAGTGATGTTAATAGGAATAAAGTGAGCAGACTTTGTCAACCTATCAACAATCACCCAAACCGCATCGAAACCTCTCACAGTATTTGGTAAACTCGTCACATAGTCCATAGAAATACTATCCAATTTCCACTCTGGAATATCCAACGGTTGCAACAACCCTGCAGGACGCTGATGCTCCACTTTCGACTTCTGACATACCAAACACGCATACACAAACTGAGCCACATCCCTTTTCAAACCAGACCACCAAAAGATCTTCTTCAAATCCTGATACATCTTATTGGCTCCCGGATGAATACTCAAACTGCTTCTGTGACCTTCCTCTAAAATCATCTTTTTCAGCTCGGAATCATCAGGTACACAAATTCGACCACGGAATCTCAAAACACCCTGACCATCCACTCTGAAGTCGCCATCATCACTTTGATTTGCCACCATAAACAAATCAACAAGTTTCACATCCATTTTCTGTCTCTCGCTAACGGTCGACAGAAAGTCATTCGTCACTTTCAACATACCCATCTTCACACTACCTGGCGTCAATTCACATACTAAACTAAGATCACGAAACTGCTCCAAAAGTTCCCACTCCTCCGCCATCATAGCGGACATATGCAAAGATTTCCGACTCAAAGCATCGGCAACCACATTAGCTTTACCAGGATGGTAATTCAAGCTAAAGTCATAGTCCTTCAAGAATTCCAACCACCTACGTTGTCTCATGTTCAACTCTTTCTGATCAAATAAGTATTTCAAACTCTTATGATCACTAAAGACCTCGAACCTTGCACCGTAGAGATAATGCCTCCAAATCTTTAATGCAAAAACCACCGCAGCTAACTCTAAATCATGAGTGGGATAATTCTTCTCATGAATCCTTAACTGCCTCGAAGCGTAAGCCACCACCTTACCTTCCTACATCAAAACACCACCTAACCCCATATGCGATGCATCACAATACACCACAAACGGTTCCTCAGGATCAGGTAAAACCAAAACCGGAGCTGAAGTCAACCTTCTCTTCAACTCTTCAAAATTCCTTTCACAAACTATGTCCCAAATAAACGCCTTACCCTTGCAAGTAAGCTGAGTTAACGGAAGTGCCAACTTCAAAAAGCCTTCTATGAATCTTCGGTAATAACCCGCCAAACCTAAGAAGCTTCTGATCTTAGTAACCGATCTCGGAACCTCCCATTGTAGCACAGCATCTACCTTGGATGGATCCACTGCAATCCCATTACCTGAAATCACATGACCAAGAAAACTCACCTCTGATAACCAGAACTCGCACTTGGATAACTTAGCATACAACTGCTTCTCCCTCAAAACATGTAGCACAACACGCAAATGCTCCTCATGCTCTTCCGGAGACTTAGAATAAATCAAGATGTCATCTATGAAGACCACAACAAACTTATCCAACTGATCATGGAATATGCGATTCATATACTCCATAAACACACCAGGTGCATTAGAAACTCCGAACGGCATCACCAAAAACTCATAATGCCCGTACCGACTCCTAAACGCACTCTTCTGAATATCTTCCTCCTTCACTCGAATCTGATGGTAACCAGATCTTAAATCAATCTTGCTAAACACACTGGCTCCCACCAACTGATCCATCAAGTCGTCAATCCTAGGAAGTGGATACTTATTCTTAATCGTCACCTTGTTCAACTGGCGATAATCAATACACAACCTCATGCTTCCATCCTTCTTCTTTACCAACAAAACTGGAGCTCCCCATGGTGAAACACTAGGCCTCACAAAATGTTTTGCTAGCAACTCTTCCAATTGTTTCTTTAATTCCACTAACTCTGATGCCGACATTCTATATGGCGCCATAGAAACAGGCCTCGTACCAGGAACTAGATCTATGGAAAACTCCACCTCTCTCTTTGGCGGCACATCAGAAAAGTCTTCAGGAAACACTTCGGGAAATTCTCGCACTACTGGAAAATCCCCAACTGCAGCTCGACTCTCCACAGTCAACGATGCAAACACACCAAACAATTGTGCCCCATCTTCTAACAGTCGATTCAACTCCTTGGTAGATAAGACATCAAATTCCACATCCTTCTCAAGAAATGGAAACCTCACCAACTTATGATAACAATCGATATGGACACGATTATTCATCAACCAATCCATTCCCAGAACCACGTCTAACTCGTTCATCGACAAACAAATCAAATCAACAGTAAAGTCCTTACCGAAGATTGATACCGGACAATTCTTACAAACTAAAGAAGTAGTCACTGACCCCATTGCTGGTAAATCGATAACCATCTCACCACCCAGGTCAGATAAAACAAGACCTAATCTTTTAACACAATTATCGGCTATAAAACAATGCGAAGCACCCGTATCAATAATAGCAATTAAAGAAATGCCATTAATAAAACAAGTACCTCTGATCAGTCGATCACCCTTGTCCGTCTGAGTTCCAGCCAAAGCAAACACCTTCCCACCAGCTTGAACTTTCTTCTTCGGACATTGACCGCTCATATGTCCCTCTTCACCACAATTAAAACACACTATTCCCTTGAACGTACAGTCGGATGACAAATGTCCTGCCCTCCCACACTTGAAACATTTCCTCGTGTCACCATTGTAGACATTACTTTTGTGGCCAGGTTTACCACACTTAAAACATACAATCTTAGCAGGAGCATCTCCCCCACTAAACCTCGGTCCATAATTCATCTTTTGCTTACCATTCCCTCCATCATACGGCTTCCCACGATTCTGCGGACCTTTGTTCCTCTTTTCATTAATCACCTTATGATGAGCATTATTATCCTCATCATAAATCCTACAGCTGTCCACCAAATCTGGAAACACCCGAATCTTCTGATATCCTACCGCCTTCTTGATATCAGAACGTAACCCATTCTGGAACTTAATGCACTTAGAAAATTCTGCTCCCTCACCAACAAAGTGCGGGTAGAATTTCACAAGTTCATTAAACTTTGCCGCATATTCAGACACAGACATGCTGCCTTGAACCAAAGCCAGAAACTCAGTCTCTTTCTTTCCATGGACATCCTCCGGATAATACTTCCTCAAAAACTCCCTCTTGAACACCGTCCAGGAAATCTCTTCACCGGTTGCTTCTAACCTTGCCAAAGTCTCCAGCCACCAATCATCAGCCTCCACAGCTAACTGATGAGTGCCATACCTGACTTTCTGTTCTTGCGTGCAATCCATCACACGAAAGATCCTCTCCATCTCCTTCATCCAAGTCAAGGCTCCCTCGGGGTCATACGTTCCCTTAAACACAGGAGGATTCTCCCTCTGGAAAGTCGCTAAACTCCGAGACCTTGCATTCTCATCCGTATGCATAGCTTCAGCCATAGCTTGCAATGCAGCAGCAATAGCAGCGTCATTACGTCCAGCCATCTCTAAACTTAATAATAACACCAAGAGAAGTAAGCCCAAAAAAAAATAACACAAGAATTGTTAGACCAAACGACACGACACTTGGTCGGACAAGACCGACCCGCTCTGATACCACTAATCTAACACCCCAATTCTACCCAGGCATATAGGTACAAATATCAGAGTATAAAAATTAAATTCATAAAAACAATTAGGGCGTTACACTTAAGTAACCACATAACCAAACATAACATACTCGCAAAAGATGCGTAACACAAATAATCAAAGAGGACGGATACTCATAAACACCTGAATGTATTCATACTTATATATATGCATCGGTAAACAAAATATCCACAACATTCCTCCAAAATACACCGTATGAGAAGGTATCCAAAATACATAATACGAATGCATCTAAAGGATCAAATATACATCAAAAGGATCCTATAAGCATTATCTACAAAATAAGTGTTCGATCCCCCCCCCCCCCTAGGTGTTACGTATCACGAGCGGACGACACCAAAACGGACGACTACAAAGAGAGCACCTACACTTGCGGATCACCTGCACATTACCCACGAGTAGGTAACATTAAGGCAGAAGGGTGAGAATATAATTCATAATGAAAGCATGATCAATATAGTAATGCCCACAAATATCATTAAGAATCATATAACAAGATAATCCAATAAGTCAACCACAGTCAATATATAAGTAATGCGGTACATGAATGATAACATAAATTATAAAGACTGACGATGATGAATGAGACTCGACTATGCGTATGCATGTGGTACCAAATCCGGAGTAAAACTCCTCCTTGTCATTATGACAAATACACCTGCCAAGCATTATGCTGGGACTTTATTCCACTCAGGAAGCCCGCAGGCTGTCGTCATCGAGCATTTAGCTCCCACTGATGACCTCTTCCCACTCAGGCTAATATACCGTTACCGAGCATTAAGCCCCTACTGGTAACCAATGCCCGCAGGCCATCTGTTAACAGCATTCCGCCATTAACGTATTGAAATGTTATGCTGTGCATACAAACGACTCAATTACATAACAACAACCACAATAATATAACTCGGTCACATATCCACATCACACCGGTTATATTAATCCACACGGATACATCATCAAAATTGCCACTCAGGCGTTCATATTCACACAGCACACATATATCGTCAAAACATACTTGATTAGCAAATATCATTTCACAAAATACATTTATGAAAAATCATTCAACCACCAACACACTCTTCTTTATCATAAAGCATACTCAAGGGTTCTCATAATACTTCAAAGGGCGCGTAGAAACGACCTACGGTTCAAAGGATACAACAAAACGAAGTTTGGAAAACAAAATTTCGCACAGTCCGCTTGAGCTCCGCTCAGCGGACCCAGACAGGGAATTATCAGACAAAAATACAGAACCTCCGCTCAGCGGACCTTCACAGAGATTTTTCTGCAAAAGGACCTCCGCTCAGCGGACCCCCTCCGCTCAGCGGACCTGCGTAAACCTAGAAAAATCAGTTCTGCTACAGACCTGCAAAACCCCATCCAATCCTCTCAAAACCTCAAATAAGCTTCCCTACACATCCTACACAACCCATACATGCCATATATTCACTCTATCAATCAATGATCCATGGCTCACTCACTAAATGTCAATAACCTAACAATTTCTTCATGAGCAAGAAAACATGGAGAAATGAAAAACAAACATGATCCATGGGAATATCTATCATCATAGTACACATACACACCACAAAATCAAGTTTATAACTTCAAAGCTCACAAAACACCCAATTTACCATTGTTGATCAAGCTTAGAAAAGAGCAAGAACAAGAACAAAACACACAAAACTATAAGAACCATACAATCAAGATAAACTAGATTCATCCCCCTTACCTTGGTTAGATTCTTGGCTCTAGCTTGGTTTGGATTCCTACACTTCTCTTCTTCTCTTTGTTTTTCTCTTCTTTCTCTTCTCTTCACAAGCTCTCTTTCTTTCTTTCCCAAAATATCTCAAAATATCTCTTTTTCTCTCTATATCTCTTTCTATTTCTCTACTTCTCGTTATCCCCCACACAACTTTCATAAATTCTAATTTTGGCCCAAATGTTACTAAACATTAATTCTAACCAATTAACACCCAAAACATAATAATTACACACATGGAAAGTAATAAGTAAAATATTAGCATAATTAATATTTACCGACTGACTCGACTCAAAAACGGTAAAATTAGGGAAATGTAGCAAACATCACAATTAATCAGAAAAACACATTTATGGGCGTTACAATGCGGGCCGTGCGGCGGCAGAGGAGGTCCTAGAGAGTGAGGGTTAGGCATACCCAGTAGGGGTTCAGGTTTATTTTTCTTGTTTTCGGCTTGTATTTC
>NW_026705840.1:300000-385000 GCF_029867415.1 Vicia villosa | reverse complement strand
TTAAGAGTTTCCACGTTATATTTTTTGTGTTCTGATTATGCCTTTTATTTATCTCTATGTTTATTTTTCTCACAAGTAGATATCAAGACTTGAAAAAAACTTTGTCTAAAAGAAATTTTACAAAAACTTGTATAATCTAAGTAAATGATAAAAGATAAATCCATTTATAATTTTATTTTATTAAAATAATATAGACTTAAGTGCAATTTAAGAATTTCTATTTTGATTTCTTTTTTAATTTTTAGTTCCCCTTTAAAAAAAACTCAATCTTTTGATTTTCCTATTACATTTTTTTCGCCCCTTCTCTTCTTGTGTACGTAGATCCTCAATGTGACCTTGATTATGTGGCACCACGTCATTAAATTTCCTTACCTAGAAAATAGAAAAATTAAAAAAAAATCATATTTAATTTTTAATTACACTTTTCATAATTTAAGCTTATTTTAAATCAAACTAAATATTTTAAGAATAACCCTAACTTCACTCATCCCTTTTCCTTGAACCATCGTGAGAAGTTTCTAAGTTTTAAAAGTGGTGAGGGATTCAAATTTCAATTAGGTATGATCTTTAACAAGAAAGAGATGGTGAGGGAGTCTTTAAAGGACTATGCAATGAAGATGAAGAAAAATGGTGGAAAGAGGATAATAATTAATTGCATGGAAGGTTGCACGTTTTATATGAGAATTAGTAAAAGGGTTAGGAATGATTTTTGGCAAGTTGTAAGTCTAATTGATGGACACACACGTCATAGCTCTTTCTGAAAACTAGTCATAGCCTAAACCTGGTGGGGCGAGATCACCTTCTTCTCAATCAGGGAGCATTTAGCATTGACATTGACCATGGATCCATGTTTTGCTTGATATTTAATAAAGTGTACAAAGTCAAAGAATGATAATTAAGGTTTTCCTTTGGTGATGTGATTTTTACTATGAGAACTTGGACAACTTGGTTTACTAATTACAACCTATGAGGATTCAAGTATGACATGCGGTTCAAGATGCAAGAAGATGAATTAGAGTTTGGTGATCACTGCAAACATCCTCGGATAATGGCATTCAACTTGAAGATATCTCAAGCCTCATTTCCACGAAGATTTAAGAAAGTGCTTATATGATTGATTTACTTGGTAAGTCTCGAAGCTCCAAAGTGTGAAAGCTCGTCTAGTCGCGTTTGAGTGAACTGTGTATTGTAAAAACACAAAGACATTTTCGTAAAGTTATATGGCTAAATCATAAACACACACTAAAACATATTTTAAATCCTATGTTTTTCAAATTAAACATTCCATACGGATCAACTGTTAGAATAGTTTTGGACAAAATTTTGAATTGTCCAATCAATTGGTTCAATGCAAGCATTTTTATAAACAATTTTGATAGTGTATTAGTGAAGGACAACGTCTATGTATCCTAATATCATATCCATTATTTCTATTTTGAGCATTTGCAATTGATTATTAAGGGCTTCCACTTGATGGGCATAAGGTTCTAATCGATTGCAACATTTATTTTGGTCCAAGAATCTTTTCATTCCTATGCCAACCTCTAGCCTATAAATAGAGGCATACCTTTATATGTTCACTTTCAGAAATGTGAGCTTTCTATCTCGCTCCTCACTTTTTTCTCTCTAAAATATTTTACACTTTCTCTCACTCTAATTTAGTTGTAGCACTTCGAGAAAGTTTTTGTGTTTGGTGAGGAATTTGTATTCTAGAAAAGGGTGTTATTCTAAATTCACCAAGCAGTATTTTTCTCTTGGTTGAATAATTTATCCTTAAAATAGTGTTTGTTTGGGTTCAAAGTTAAATCCATTAAAAGGTTAGTTTGGGAATTTAGCTTTTAAACCGCATGTTCGATTCGTAAGCTCAACCTGTGTAAAAGCTTATTTCGGTTCGAGATCACTCCAGTTTAAAACCTCAACTTGGTTCGTGGTCATTCTATTAAAAACTCGGGTTCGGTTCGAGATCAGCCCAATTTAAAATCTTAAGTTGGTTTGTGGTCCTCCTATTCAAAACTATACTTCACTCGGAGGACAACCTGTTCAAAACTTCGGTTTGGTTCGAGATAAGTATATAAAATTTCGGTTTACCTTGGGGAATAACCCCTTTAAGTTTGTGTTGGAAGGAAGATTAATCGCTTCAGTCTGTTGTTTGGAACGAATATTAATCGTTTCAGTCAACTGTTCTTTGTTTGGTTGGAAGTTAACCTGAAACTTCATTTTTCCTTGTATAAGGGGGTTCGAGAGATTAACCTACTAAAAGCTCTTAATTACTACTGAATAATCTCAAGATCAAGTCTTGAGAAGATGACTATATCTCTTGGCCGAACCTATGTAATTATGTGGTATCATTTCTCTTACCATTAACTCTTTATTTCTGCATATTTACTTTCTGCTGTTATTTCAAAAACATTTTTATCAAAATGTTTTTAATCTCTACAAATAACAGTACATTTTCAAACCATTTTTTTCTTCTAAAATCCACAATTCACCCGCCTCTTATCGTAGATTAATATGTTCAACATTAACAACATAACACAATCCACTAAGTGGGCTTTGGCTAATATGAATAAGGATTTCACTTATGCACCATGCATAAGCCTACATAAGCCATTGGATCATGTTTTTAATCCAGTATTGAGTATTGAGTATTGAGTGGTGAGTATTAAGTATTGAGTAATAACAATTGATGTCTAGAATTTGATCCAATGATCCAATGATCTATAATAATTTATGCATGGTGCATAGATTTTTATCTATGCATGGTAACTGCACCCCACTAAGTGCATCCCACTCTAAACAAACCCTTAGATACCTCGTCCCAAAGAAAGAAATCTATTCATGTTATTTTCGTTATTGTGTTTTTAGATAGTTAATAATTTTTTAATAAAATAATTAAATTATATCTTTTTAATTTGTGTGAGCATGCTTAAATATTTTTTATTTATGCTAAGTAAAACTTACTCGATATTAACTCAGATAAGTGGTCCCACCAGTTACATAAATAAACATTTCTTTTTCTTTTTCTTTATTACTGTATGAATTTGGAATCCACCCCCCATGAGTCTCACCAAACCATTCACAATAAAATACCACTTTTTGTCTGTTCTAGCTTCCAACTTTTATCCATTTCCTTTTGTTTTCTTTCTTTTTCCTAACCATTTAAACATTCTTACTCTCTTCAATCTTTGCCTCACACTCTTTTGATTAAAAAAAACTGGATTTTGATCAATTATGGCATGTTCATCAAAAAGTGTTTTCCATGTTCCTAAATTGAATGAAAATATGCTTCTTGGTCCTAAATCCAAAGAGTTTTTTAGTCTTTGTCCTTCAAAACATGGTAAAGCAAAACCAAACATCAACTCAGTTTTGAGTAATGTCTCTATTAATGTATGTAAGCTTTGCTCTTTTTTTCTTTTTTTTTTGGTTTTACAGTTGTTGATTTCTAATTATTATTTATTTTTGTTAAATTAATTCTCTGTTTTTATTTTAGGCACAAGCAACAATTTGTGTTAACAAAAATTTGAGGTGGTGGAAGAAGAACTTGAAGACTAATATGATTGAGATCCAGTCAGCTGAAGAACTTGTTCATTCTTTGGTCAATGCCGGTGATGCATTGGTTGTTTTGGATTTCTATTCACCTGGTTGTGGAGCCTGCAAAGCACTTCACCCAAAGGTATTATTTATTCCTCTACAAACACTAAGATCCTCTTCTATTTTTTTTTTTAATTTGTTTTTTTTTTCAAATCTATATATTGTACATTTGAGAAACTAGAGCAAAAATTTAGTGATTTGATATTGCATAAAATATTATTATAAAAAAATAAAAGAAAATGTAGTATAAGTTATTAGAGGTGTTCAAATTTAATTTGATTAAAAAATTTTAAATAGCTTAAAAAGATTAAAAACCATAAAAAAAATTAAATAATATTGAATGTGTGTTTATTTTGTGACGAAAAGTGTTGACATCAGATTGAATTTCGAATTGATTTTATAAAATTGAATAAAACATATTCATATCTTTTAATATTTATTTGTTTTATATTATTATAATATATTGGATTAATTTATTATTAGACTATATATATTTTTTAATATTATTTTTTCTAATTCTGTCTAATTAATTTTATTGTTTAATTTATTTGAACCATGATCAATCATTTTTATTTTATTATATTAATTTTTAATATATTACATGATATATTATACATCAAACTTACTATTTTATAATATTTTTAGAATATAATAAAAATTATAATTTACATTCCAGATATTAAAATATTAATTTAAATTATACTGCAAGAAATTTAATTTAATCAAGTCAAATAAAAAAATTTAATCACACGCTCTAAACCAAATCTCACAAACATTTTAATTTTAAATAGATAATTTTTTTTTTCAAAATTGGCCCAAACCACCTTAGGAATACCTTTATAAATCATTATTCCATAGTCACAATATCACTTATCAAATCATCATATCACTCACTACATCAAATTTACAAGTGGAAAAATGTTAAAGTTATAAAATATATTAGAAATTAAAGTTATTAATTTAAAATTAACAGGACTAAAATTAAAATAAAATAATATAAAAAAACAAAATTATATTTAAACTTTATTATTGCTAGTTTCTATTAACAATATAATTTTGTTTTTGGTGACAACTAAACCAAGTTGATTTGTGTTCAGATATGTCAAATTGCAGAATTATATCCAAGTATAATATTTCTAAAAGTGAATTATGAAGAGCTGAGAAGCATGTGTCAAAGTTTGCACATTCATGTCTTACCATTCTTCAGATTCTACAGAGGTGCAGATGGTCGAGTTTGTAGCTTCAGTTGTACAAACACAACGGTAAAATACTATGAGTTTTGTTAAAAATATATCAAATTTAATGAATTTATGGTGACACTCAGGGCCGTCTTTGAAGTTATGCAAAGCGACCTACAGCACAGAGCCTCTCATTTTTTCACTTTTAAGCTATGGCAAAAAGGGCCTCCAGTTATCTAGTCAATTGTTAATTTATGTTTAAATAGGGTCTCGTAAAAAAAAATTCACGATTAAATTAAAGGTAACTTCAACTTCTTACACAGAGTCTCTTAAAAGTTTGAGATGGCTCTGGTAACACTTCGTAATTCTGTCACACACTTTGTCAACTTTTAATATCTTCTTTTATGGTTATGCTTCTATATACCCAGATAAAGAAATTGAAGGATGCTATAGCAAAACATGGGAATGAACGTTGTAGTTTAGGTGAAGCAAAAGGTCTGGATGAGTCTGAGTTGAAGGATTTGGCGTCAATTGGTGAAATAAGAATTGATTCTCCTTCGTTGTATTCTATGGAAGAGAAAATGAAGGATTTTTCTGATGTTTGGAATATGACAACAAGTAAAGATTATCACAATGGATTTGTGACAGATATCTTATGGTGATTGTTTTGAGATTCAGATTCATTGTTTTGAAGTAGCAAGTAGGACATTGGTCTTAATCCTATTAGACAACTGCATTAGATATGTGAAAAAAAAAATTGGAGTTGGAAAGGGTAGATATTGAAATTTCAATTTTTGAAGTTGAAATTATTATTAGTATCATTTTAATTATTAATTATTTTTTCTATTTTTTTTTATAAATATTTTGGAGTGGAGATACTACATGTGATGTGATGAGTGTTTGCAACTATTTTATACTTTTTCATTGGTTAAAAATTTGAATATTTTTTTTTGAATAATGATAATATATAAAAAGAAAACTGATACAAATAAAGAGGGGGGACTACACCGAAACCATCACAGAACTAACGAAACTTAAAAAAAGACAAACCTAACCTATTCTTTACAAAAACTGCCCTAAAAAATAGCGGAATCGAATCAAAACTAACAAAATTAGTCACCGTTAGGCCTAAGTTAACAAGAGAATCAGCACAACTATTCCATTCTCTGTATATATGCGAAGCCACAAAGGAAAAACTAGCAGTTATATTAACACAGCTTATCCATCTAGTCCTGATTTGCCAAGGAACTTTGAAGGGAGGCTTAAAGGCTTGGACCATCGCAACAGAATCCGTTTCTAACCAAAGATGCCGCCAATCCTTCTCATTGGCGAACTTAATCGCAGTCATAGCACCAGAGAGTTCGCCAATAAGAGAATTCGAATTACCTAAGAACCTAGCAAAAGCCTCAATAAACCGACCGTCGAAGTCTCTAGCAATACCACCACAAGCAGAGGGACCTGGGTTGTCTAAAGTAGCTCCATCACAATTGAACTTAATCCATCCAATTACCGGGGGGGGGGGGGGGGGGGGGGGGGGGGCTTCCAAAGAACCTCTAAAATCTTAGGGGCGCGAGGCGGCTGGATGACGACTTTAAAAGATTTCAACAAAACAAAATCTCTAATACTCACAAAAGAAGGAACTTTGAAATTTTTTCCAGAAATACAAGCAGAAACAATACCGGCGATGGAAGAGGATCACTTCAAATTAGAAAGTGTTGGTATTATTTTTTAGGATTGGAACTCTCTTTATTTTCTTGTTTAATGTGACTAAAGATTTTATAGTGTGTTTTTTGTCTGACTAACTTGTGTTTCTACCAGACAAGTTAAGAAATTAAAAAGAAAATATTTTATTATTAAAAAAGTATTTAGATTAATTTAAAAAGTTAAATATAATATAATATCAACAAGGATTTGGAAGGAAATTGTTTCGGGTTGGTCACATATTAGAAGATGAAGGCCCAATTATGAGGTCTAATTTGCGGTATCTATTCAGAGAATAACGAATTCTGTAGAATCTAGTTAAAAATTGAATACTTGATCCAAACTACTGGTATATCATCCATCGTCAAATTTGACCGGACAACTCTCTACATCTCACGCAAAGTTAGACGAATACAGTTTTAAACTCCTGTCATATATAAGTCTAACGAGGCGTCATTTCAAATGTTATTTCATTTTCACTTTCAAACTATATCTCTTTGATATTAACTTATGCATTAGAGTATTAATCTTACCAACTTTCTCCACTCTATGGCACTAAAAACTCTCATTGCTGTATTGTATGGACTACCCTAACACAAAAATTGTTAGCACCTAGCAGAATTCGAACTCAAGACTTTAAAAGAGTTTATTCTTTCCGCATTATATATTTTTTTCATCTCAAAATAATAATAAAGCTATATTAAATAATAATTACACGCTATAGCTATAGTTACATGATAAGGATTGGATACTTTAAAGGTGGAAAATATAATGTCTTTATGTCTATGCCTCCTATACTACTTCATCTTTCATGATAATCTACTATTCACCTTTTAGTAAAATACAGAAATTTCCGTGTCTTTTTCACTAGACAGGTACCCAATCCATTTCCAGTATGCATATTGTGCATCATTGAGTAATTTAAAATGGCATTATCGGATATCAAACCATGCAAATGGCTTATGCCATGTGCGACAACATTATGGT
Source organism: Vicia villosa (assembly GCF_029867415.1). Taxonomy (NCBI): domain Eukaryota; kingdom Viridiplantae; phylum Streptophyta; class Magnoliopsida; order Fabales; family Fabaceae; genus Vicia; species Vicia villosa. The sequence continues at coordinate 377,543 of NW_026705840.1, read as the reverse complement.
ACATAAGGTATCATTTTTTGTATTCTTATATATCATACGGATAAGGCAATCTTGTAGAAATTGCATGATATTGTTCAGTGCATTATATGGATCTATCTGCACAGAGTCCACGGTTTCGACTAGACGCACTGCACTATCCAGCAAGAGCTGACTCACTTACAGGTCCTCCTATCCCATATGATGAAAATAGAACGAAAGGAGTGCAAAAGTTTTTTATTTTTATTTTAATGGATTTGATTCAAGGGTTAAATATATTTTTAGTGGTTATAAAATTATAAAATTTTATTTTTGATCTCTATTAAAAAAATAACATGTTTTGGTTCCTACAAAATTATTATGCACGTAGTTTTAATACCTACTGATAAATTGATGTGTATTTTTAAATGATTATTTTAAAGACATGTTTAGAACGTTATAAAAAGTTCTTCGAAAAAAAAGAAACTCTAAATTTGATTTCTAAGTTGAAATTTACATTATTTTTATTATTATCTTTTGAAATTTAAAAAATTCATATTTAATTCTTCTCATTTTAAAAAATTATGTAATTTGGTAAAGAAATATTTTTATAGTATTTTAAACAGTATAAAAAAAATTGTTCAAAAAATTTAAAAATTTAAGGATAATTAAACAGTTTTCAAAATTTTAAAAAACAGCTGGGACTAAAACTCTAGGCATAACATTTTTATAGACTAAAATATATTATTTTTTTAATACAGACTAAAAATAAAATTTAAAATATTTATAAGCACCAAAAATATACTTAAAATATATGATTCAATAAAGGAGAGCTATTTTATAGAGACTAAAATATATGATTCAACGAAGGAGAGCTATTTTAATCAAGGATAGACATAAAATATTTTTTATTATTTTAATATTTTAAATCAATATATAAAATATAAATTAAATATTTCCTCTCATTAAAATATCAAAACGATTATGTCCAACATATATAATAATAATAATATAATTAGATGTTTAAATATTCATTAATATATTTATGAGTTTATTGCAAATGACTATTAAAATGAAATTTTATTGTGATATAAATTTATGTATGGTTGGTACTGTTTTTAGTTTAAAATTTTAAGAGAACAAAATTAGTTAATGTTAATATTAAAATATTTGTTAAAAATTAAAAAACATATAAATTAATTAAAAATATGTTATCAATTCTCTCTTAAATATTAAAATTAAAAAGTAAATATAATTTAGTAATATCCATATATTAATTAAATATTTTTTTTTGACAAAAATAATTCATTAAATATTTTTTAATATATTTAAAAAGTATAAAGGGTTGGAGTACTTATTTGTTGGTATTATTATATTTGACGTAATCCACATCATTGACACGAAGGATAGCTGCAATCGAAGTACATATGGAACCCACATGTTTATTTTGGTGTATTTGGAATTATTCAATTAAAAATTAATAATTATTGATTAGTTTTTTATTTGCTACTATTTTATTACAAAAACTAGTAAAGGACCCGTGCGCCCGCATGGGTCACGTAAAGTCGGTATAAATATTAAATAAATATAATATGGTTATGGTTAAAGAATTATATTAAAATATATATTAATTAAGCGAAATAATTTTTTCAATGATGATTATCATATCAATATTAATTTAATTTATCAATTTGTAGTTGTTTTCAATGATGATATTTATGTTGGATAAAAATTAAAATAATATTAGAGATAATTAATTATTATTGTTGATTACAATTTTAACTCTGAAAAAATATAGTTATTGATAAAAAGTAAAAAAAAATAAATAAAAATTGAGATAATGTAGTTATTATGTACTATCATTATCAACAATTTTTATGGGCTCCCACCCCTAGTATGTCTACCCGCCTTTTTTTCCGCAGACGCACATTATCAAGAATTTTTATGGGCTCCCACCCCTAGTATGTCTACCCGCCTTTTTATGAGCATGATTCAAATTGCAAATTCAAATTATCAAAATAAAAAATTGCAAAAAAAATTATAAATCTATATAAGTCAAGAAACAAAAAATAATGAAATGACATATTATAATTCAATGTAACACATTTAAATCTCATTATTTAACTTTAAATATATATTTAATTTGATTTACCATAGAAAAATTTGTACAAAAGATGTATATTATTAATATTAATGTTTCTCATATTTGTGTTAACTACTCATACCGAATCAAAAATACTAATGTAATGAAATAAAAACAGCAAAAATATTTAATTCAAATTGCATATCCAATAACAAAAATAGAACATTTATTAAATAAAAAATAACGTATAATTTTATTTATAATCTTGACAGAAAAAAATTTATATACCAACTCTTTCTTTATATTTGATATATTTAATGAAATGAATATAAATTAGAATTAATGTCAAATATTTTTTTTATAGATATTAAAGAAATGAATATAAATTAGAAATAATGTCAACTATTTTCAATGGGAAAGATACAATAATGCGTATTGAAAGGTGTTATATGCATTTAATTTTTAATTTTTAATTCTATACAAAATCTTTTTTGTATGTTTATTTACAATTATTTTATATTGATTCCTCTATTTGAATTTGAATTATGTCAAGGTACTATATATTTGTTGATATTGTATGGAAGGTAGAGAGTTATATAAATTTCACTTTTTTATGATTAATTAACCGTAATGATTACGTTTAGATATTGGAATTGATTGGAAAACTTGTAGCATGCAAAAGAAATAATGATTGTTTTTAGATATTGTCAAATATTAAAGACATAAGGCATGCTAATATGAGTTGATGATGAAAAAAGACAATTGAAGGCATGAAAACCGGATTAAAATATTTGTTTAAACTTGGACATGAAATTAATTTTGGTAGACATCGATTTTCTTATTATGATAGTAGATATTATAATAGTAGATCAATTATTTCTTAAAAAATATTAATAATTGCAAATGTTAAAAAAGAAGACTAATTATTATCACCTAAAACTACATATTCCCAATGATATTTTCTTCAAACTTCTAATTAAAAAAGACTATTAATTATTACCACCTACAACTAAAACCTACTACAACTAAAATCTACCTCTATTGGGTCCTTTATTGCGATAAAATAAAATAAAACTATTTAATATTTTATTAAATAAATTAGGATTGGAAAACAAAAAAAAAAGTTAATCGTGTGAATTTTTTTAGCCATAAATAACTTTTAGAGATATTATTATTATTATATATTAATTTTTAAAATATTATTATTTCTATGATTAATAATTTGGGGCTGTTAACTCAACATAATATTTTTATTAGGTGGATTAATGTATAATTGTTATTAATAAACTCTTAATGTTGATTATTATGAAAATTTAATGAAAAATGAGACTGTTCTCCCATCGAACCATCTCCACTTTTTTTGTTAATGTCCTTGATGTAGTCAAATTTTCTACTCTTTGTCACTGAAAAAAATACATTAATAAATAAAAGGCAAGTAAACCAAACGCAGAGGTTGGTGTGAATCATAAATCTACTATAAATCGAAACAAAAATTTGATGAATGAATAGAGTGGGAATTCAAAAGGTTAATTTTCTGTTTCCAATATGTTAATTTCTTTAACCGAGAAAAACTAATAGGGTTTGGGAAAGAATTTAGGCCAAATATGATTATATATATATATATATATATATATATATATATATATATATATATATATATATATATATATATATATATATATATATAGGAGGGATCAAATTACACCCGAAGAGTTACACTACGAGTTACACTCGTTCAATAACTACATCTCAAATTAATATTTGTTAAATTCAACCGTTGGATTGAAACGTAATATCATATAGATCATACCTATAAAGTTTGAGCTTAATCTATAATGATTTACTATAACATCAAGATATCCAAAGATTAACGTCAAAATGAGCTTTCATATAACGTTAATTTTGATGTAATTCAATGACATAGTAAATCATTATAGATTAAGCTCAAACTTTATAGGTATGATCTATATGATATTATGTTTCAATCCAGTTGAATTTAAAAAATATTAATTCGAGATGTAGTTATTGAACGAGTGTAACTCGTGGTGTAACTCTTCGGGTGTAATTTGATCCCTCCTCATATATATATATATATATATATATATATATATATATATATATATATATATATATATATATATATATATATATATATATATATATATATATATATATATATATATATATATATATATATATATATATATATATATATATATATATATATATATATATATATATATATATATATATATATATATATATATATGATTAATACTTAAAGTAATAATGCATTTAAGACTTGTTAGCTACAATTAACATTGAGAATCAAAATAATTAAATTGGAAAAAGAAACAAAGCATGATTGAATTATTTGAAACATAAATATTTGGCACGTAAAGAGTCACATAATAAAAATAGTAATAATTTAATTGGAACGTAAATATTTGGCACGTAATAATTTAATGCATTTTATAATTATTTGTGTGTAGTTAATTTTTAATTTAGATTGAAACAAATAAATTGAAAAATCATATTTAATTTATGAATTAAATCAAATCCTAATCCTTTTTTAACTCTCCATTGAACTTCAGTGAATCATATATTTAATTTATTGGAATTTAAGATGGTCCTCCGAACCATGAAGACACTTTATTTTTGGTGAAATTTTTATATGAGAGAATCGTAGTCAAACTCTCCCGTGAAATCTTATCCTTCCTTTTGAAATTTTACGTGAGAAAATTGCAATCTCAATTTTAAACTCTCCCGTGAAATTCATATACCCATTTTTTTTCAATTAAATATATTAAAAGTTTTTTTTAAAGAATTAAATATGAGGATGTACACTACTTATATATAATATTTTTATAAATAGTAAAAGTTTTTTTTAAAGAATTAAATATGAGGATGTACACTATTTATATATAATATTTTTATAAATAGTAAATAAATATATAATAGTTGATATCTTGGTCTTTTGTTTTAAATATAAAAAAGAAATAAATCTGTGTCTTTCGTAAAAAAATTTGTTTATTCATCAATCATAATTTTCTCATGTTTTTTAATAAAAACAAATATATGTATCAACTTTTAGAATAAATGTTAACATCTTATCATAAATAAATGCTAACATTTTTTCATGTCAATTTTATTTTTATTTGTATCATGTAATAATAATATATATCATTTTTTATCAGGTATATGATATTTTTGCTTAAAAAATTTATAAAAGAAATCATACTTAATTGATTGAAACAATTTTTATAGAAGCAAATTATTGTTGCCTATAAAATTGACACTCTAAATCAAAAACAAATTTGAAAATCAAAATAAAATTGAATTAATTAATTTAACGTTTTATTAATAAGTATTTATATGAATTACATATATAAGAAAATTAAAAAAAAATATGGATTATACCATATTATATTTTGGTAATGTAAGAATATTCCAATTATTTTAAGATAATTTAGATCAAATATTAAATAAATATTTTTTATCTATTAGTTTGAAATCAAAATTAATCATCAGAAATTCTTATTAGAAGGAGTTAAGTATTTTTTTTCTTGTATTAAGTCATAATATTAAATATAATTATTTTCTTTTAATTTATGATATTTTTTTAAGATAAATTTATAAAAAATCATACTTAACTTATTAAATCCATTTTTATAGGACCAAATGATCTTGTGATTTTTGTGCATTCACCTATTGTTATTGTCCATGTAAAATATTCATTTATAAAAAATTATTGCCTTCCGATTTCTTATTATCATTGAATAAATATTTTTCTTATTATCATTCAATTAATATTTTCATATTCTCATTCAATTATTGTCTTTTTTTTTCATATTCTCATTCAATACCAAAAGACAATTGCAATTTTTGGAAAAAAACAAATAATTAAGAATGTTAATTATATAGCCGTAAAAAGATTATGTTAATTATATAGCCGTAAAAAGATTCTGTAGATTAATGTCATTATTGATATAGACCCTAAGAATTGTTTAGAGATTAATGAGATAATTAGGGTATGAAAAATGACCTTAAATCGGCTATTGATTTTCTTATATAGATAGTAGATAATTTGATGGTCTTATATATTAAAAATTAATATATATATATATATATATATATATATATATATATATATATATATATATATATATATATATATATATATATATATATATAAAAATAAAAAATAAACAAAATATATCTCTCTCAATGGAATGGTTTGTAATTAAACTTTTCCACTTTCTATTTCTCATATATTTTTTTTCTTTTTCAAAAAAAATAAAGTAAGAGTAATGTAGAAAAATGAAAAGTTAAGAGTTTAGAAAAATAAAGTGGGAAAATTAAAACCTTTCACTTTATTTATTAAAAAAACTAAATCTTAATAATTAAAACTAACGATTCTTAATTAACAATAATAATTAATAAAAATAATCTTAATTATTTTTATATTGAATTTTTCAAATCAAGTAAGAAATGACATTTCACCATTTAATTAAAAATTAAAGAAAAATAAATAAAAGAAGTAACCACGAGGAAGGAAAGAGAATGCAGTGATGTAAATTTTGTGTGCAGCAACGTAAAAATAAAGAAGCGTGTTCCAATAAAGAAGTTTTGCATTAAATTGGATGTTGGAATGTAATCATGATTAGATGTAAAATGACGCTCAGGGGTATGTAAAACCATGTTTAATTGATTGTGATTAGGGTAATTAAGGGAATTTGGTGGTAATTGATTTTTATATATTAAAATAGATTGATAAAAGGGTGTATTGATTCGATGGGTCATAGTAGTTTTTTTTTAAGGTTTGTCCTTAATACCTACCCACTCCTTAAAATTCCATCTTCATTTATGTTTGATTTACTACACTTAGTCTTATTGAATACTAGTGCGCGTACCCGTGCGTTGCACGGGATTAAATTTCGGATGTTAAAAAAAAATTATTTGTTTCATATTTTAAATAAATAAATATATAATTTTATATGCTATAAAAAATTGATTTCAATTATAAAGTTAAAGTAACATATAAAATGATTATATAAAAAAAAAATTAAAATTGTAAATAATTATTTTTAGAAGAAATTATAATTTACAAATAATTTATAAATAAAGTTATAGTAACCTATGATTTTTTCTTAAAAAATGATAATATTTATAATTAATAAAGATATATTCGTTTTACTTAAATATTAAATAGATTATTTATTATGAATATATATTCTCTTTATTAATACCAACAAAATATATATTTTGGGTTAAGTTTTTGCTAAATTTTGTGAGTTATCTAAAAAATTATTAACTCTTTAGAAAGAATAATAGATTAGAATAATTATTAACCCTTTTATATATAGTTATAGATGCAAAGAAAATGAAAATAAAAAATAAATTAGAATAATGGAAAGAAAGATCATTTGGGACATCATTGATTCTATTATTCATTCTTTTAAATGTTTTATTACACATAGAATTAGGAAAATGCATTCAATATCATAAAAAGATTTTAATGGCCAATTTTAAAGTATGTCATTCAAATTTCTATTATTTCCCACTCACAGTGAAACTGCCAATAAATTCAATAAAGTGCATTGAAATTATCTTTATTAGTAGGCTTTAACATGAGGGAGTGGAAGGATATGACAGGAATGAAAATAAGGCAGAAGTTAGAGAGTTGGATATTGCTTAACCAAATTGAAAATTAATACTATAATCAATGGGAGAATAAGTATCACAAATAAGAACTTTAAGAAAGAAATAATATAAACAACAATCATAGATAACAATCATAGATAAAATGTTGAAAAGAGAAGATGGGGTGGGAAAGACTAAAATTAAATGGCATGGTATATTGCTATTCTCTTGACTGCTCTAAAGACAAAACACATAATATATATGTGTGATCCTGCTGCCACTGTGATGTCATTGATTGATACATAGAGATATACTTCCTCACCCATGATTTTTGATGCATAGAAGGAATACTCCCTCAAAAATTCTCATCCTTTACATTGTCCTACAAAATTCTCATAATATGATGAAGTGAAAATGGGACCATACTTACTTTAGAAGCCTGCTCCTAAACTCCAAACATATTCAAGGTCTTAGAAACTAAGTTTAGCTTCAAGTTTAATTTCTTTAGGAATCTAGAAATGCAATTACCTTTCCAAGTTCCATAAAACATTATTAGCTAGAGTAATGGAGCATAATGAAACAAACTCATATACCAAGCTTATATTTCCAATGTGAAATTAAGAAACAAACTCATCTACAATAAAACATTAAAAACCACATCAGTGAAAAAAATACTGATATTAATTAGAATAATTCTCAAGTATCAACAAACCCTTTCTTTAAAAGTTCTATAATCTCCTCTTTTGATCCATCACTCTTTTTGGGAAAGCTTTTGTCTCATCATATTTGCTTGTTGTTTGTTTCTAAAGCTATAAAATATTGTCCAAAAGTATATAATTGTATCTATGTTTTTTATCCGTAAAATATCAAATATTATGACAGTTTGATAATGTAAGTCATCAATTCAATTATACATATATACATATAGAATTATCATGGAAACAAACATCAATTTAATGATACATATATACATTGATATCAACACAATGGAAACAAATATTATGACAGTTTGATAATGTCTTACATCAATTCAAGGGAAACAATGACATCAACACAAATATGAACTCTCCAATTACATTGGCAAGTAGAATTAAAACTCACAAGCATGTTATAATTTCTTCATTAAGCATGAACTCATATATCTAAAACCTAACATCAATGCTAAGTACGAAAGCTCCACATCTAAAATTTGGAATGAACTCAAATATACCTCTCAAAATTACACACAACTTTGGGCCAGCTATCAAAACTATTTGACTAAAGAAAAGAGTAAGCATGGTTTCTTAATATTTGGGGAATTGAAAACATTTGGTTTTAAGGTTCTAAGTTTACCGGTATACTTGATTACCTCGCATATATGGATTTTCCTTACTCCTTTCAAAGGTAGCAATGCCATTGCATTATCCTCATTCAAAATAGTAGTAATTACTAAAGCATAGTCTGGAGCTTCCAACAATGATCTAACAATAGAGTATCCTATTGAATGAATAAAGTCCAATATTAAAAGCACTGAAAGCTAAAGTAAGCATATGCATATTACAAAAATGGCATGCCTGTGGCTGGATGCACCATGTTGGTAGCTGCACCAAATAAAAGGTTCTTTTGCTCTATGTTATATAATGATTCATCAACTGAGATATAAGACCAAATTCAATTGAAAATTTGAGCACCTGCATTTTATCAATCTTTCATGTAATAAAAAATTAAAAAGACTATAAAAAATGTATCACACTGAGTAACAAAACACTTTTCCACATGTCCATGCAAGTCCTGATCAAACAATCCCAACATCATATCAATCTGCATATGCATAGTTAACATGTAATAAATACATAAGAAAACTTTTTGACAAATATATTGCTATACTGTTTGACAAATGAATCATCGACATCAAACCTTCAAGAAGATGGTAGTTATTGAAACTCCAATCCCTCCAACGCCGGTCCAAAAAATAACGCTTCTGACGGCTTGGAAACTGCCAGATCTAGGCAATAACATTGACGCCGATGATAAGTGTCTGCGTAGTATAATTTAGACTCACCTTTGCCTATGGAATCATACAAACTGCAACCATATGTGAAATTTGTAACCTTAAAAAAAGACAAAAATATTTCAAAACAGGATAGAAATTGTTAAGGATATAAGAAATTACTTCTTACAGTAGGCAGCCACACATTCTATACCAGTTGCCTTGAATCCAACACGCACACCTTCTGAAACCATATGGCTTAGAATGCTGAATTTGATTCAATTAACAAAGAGAAAAGTTGTATTCTTTGGCTATTAGAACCTGTAAGAGTAAAAATCCAAAACTGAAACCAGATCAAATATACAAAAGCCCTAAATCTCAAATACCAAAGAAACAAAATTGCAAAACATACAACCATTATTTGATGTTAAAACAAACAAATTAAGAGAAATTTTTTACCTGTTAGTAGAGGTGTCAATTTAGGGGGCCAAAAAATTTGAGCCCTAGCCCACTTAGTGAGGGGGCCTAAAAATATCTAAGAATAATGAGCCCCTAAACATATAGGCCCCAAAAATATAAGGCCCCAAAAATTTAGAAGGGGCCTTGGGCCCCAAATCAAAAATTAATAACTTAAAAAAAAATCAAAAATTAATATTCTCAAAATAAAAAAAATATTTAAAAATTAAAAAAAAACTGTTTTTTATAAATTAAATGGATTACTTTTATTTATATAAATCATCTCTTTATATGGAAGATACTCTATATATTTAAGTCAATTAGTGCATTATGAATGAATTACTTCTATTCATATAGATTATCTCTTTTATTTCCTACCGTAAATACAATTCTATTCATATAAATTATCACTTTTATTTCCTTCATTAAATACAACTCATCTATTAAACTTGTGGACATAGATTCTAGGAACACTTGCATTTTCCAAATTAAAAATGTACTAATGAAATTAATATGAAAAGCATGAGAGCGTATATAAAATTCTAGTTTTTTATTATTACTTAGACAATGTTTGTGACAAGTTGAGTTTAGAGAAACTGCTAGTAAAAATGTTCTTTCAGCTTGTATTACTACTATAGCGTCATAGTAGAATTTAGAGAAACTGCCATTGTTTTGCAACACACAATTAATTGTCTCACAATTGTCAAATTCCATAACCGTAAACAACATTTTTTATATATAACAATTACTATCTGAAAGAAAATAAAAAAGCTTTATTGATGCATCACCTGGTCAATTTGTCTCACTAAAAAGGAAGAAAACAGTAAAAAAATTAGTGTATAGGTGAAAATTTTGAAACACAATAAGGCCCCTTCAATAGGGCCCAAAAATAACACATTAATTAAGGGGCCTAAAATTATAGGGCCTTAAAATTTTTTCATATAGAGAGGGCTTAGTAAAGTGGGGCTTTAGTGGGGCCAAAAAATTGGGGTTTTGAAAAATTGGGCTTATTTGACAGCTCTACCTGTTAGGTTTCTTTCATTCAGTACTATATTCAATAACATCATAATCTGGAAAAAAATTAAATAAAAAAGAGATCTGCCAAAAACGATTTTAGATCAGAAACCATTGAATGTCATTACGATGTTAGATTGCAAACGATTTTCTCAGAGTTGTAGCTGCGAAAGGAGCGTTTGTTGGTGGAGAGGGAAGAAGGTAACAAATCACCACCATATTCCATAGCGAGATCTAGTAATCCTAATACACAAATCTTATTGTGAAAGGGTTTAGAGGAAGAGAGGGAGAGAAAGTTCTAAAATTGTGTGGTCTGAAAAAATGAGAGAGAAGAGCACGAAGAAATAAATGGTCTAAAGCATGAATGGTCTTGATCCATTGTATAGATAACCAAAAAAAATTGAACCATTTTTATTTGCTTCTCCCAAGTTAATTTGCTTTTCGATGTAAAAATCTCTCAAATATGACTATTGAATTACCCTAGGTATATCTGATTATTATTAGAAATTAATAAAATAATAAATAAAATAATAAAAATATTTAATTAATTCAAACTTTCCTTTTATAGAAAGAATAAAATATAGCATAATGCATGAGAGTGCGCCACTTGTCAAAATTGCCATAAAACTCCTTTTGTTTTATTATACTAGATTATACTAGATTACCGACCCGTGCTTCGCACGGGTATGTTAGAAATAAATTTTTATAATAATTGATATTTATTTGTTATTTGCATATAAAATTATTTTGTATGTCATATAGACTATATTTGCAATTATACTTTTAATTATTCAATGTGAAAGTTAATAAATTAAAAAAATAAAATTGTATGATATTTTAAAATGTATAAATTTGAAGAAATAAAAATTAAGTAACTAAAGAATATTATTAAATATTTCTTTATAAACTACATTTGATGTTGTATCTATATCTTCACATTCATCATTAGTCTCCAATATCTTCAATTTTTTTAAAGTAACCCTTGATATGGCAATATATAGTTGTCCATGAGCGAACATTGGTTGTGGTAGATATACTCCAACATGTTTGAGTGACTGCCCTTGACTTTTATTGATAGTCATTGCAAATAAAACAGCTAAAGGCCGTTAGAATTTGAAAGGATATAATTTTTTTTACTAATATTGCTTCCCAAAATAACCTTTGCTTCAACGGCGTATTTTCCCATTTTTTGTAATTATTAATTGTGTTACATTACACAAACCTAAAGACAGATCAATATTTCTCTATAACATTACTGGTAATCTAACTTTTAAGCTTAACTTGTGATTTGGAAGTCCATAAGAAATAATTGTGTTTAAAAATTCAGGAGTGTGTACATCATCTGGGATGTCAACGTTTGAGTTTTTATAATACGGAGATTCAAAACTCAAATATATTATTTTTTCCATTTATTAAAAATTTCTCAAATTAATAAATAATGATTAGTTATATAAGTTTTTAGCTGTTCCACTAAAGGAACCATATTTATCTATATAAGTAATTCATATAAAATAAAATATTTATATTAATAAAAATACTATAGCTACAAAAGTTTTAGGGACAAACAAATTTTAAAAAATTAAATAAGTATGCTTTATCATTTTTTAATATTATTATTAATAAAATATTAATTTAAATTTTCTTTGTCACAATTGTAATACCTAACATTATTGCAATCATAATTCTTAAAGTTCAGGATAACAATATGCTTAAAGCTATTTTTGATATAATTGTAATAAATAAATTACTATTTAAAATTTAAGAAAAAATTTCATTTTTCACAAAATATTATCAATAAAATAGCTTGGAATCTGATATATAAGAATTCTCTCTATAAATATTTTTAATATCATTTGATCACAAATTTGAACATAAAATATATTTAATGTCATTTCATCTTTTTATCATATAAGATATATTTAGGTTAAATACAATAATAATTATTTCTTGAATACAATAAATTATTATTATTTATTAAATACAATAATAATAATTATAATAATAAATTTAATTTATATTAACTTAGTTATGAATAATAATAATTATTATTATTATTTAAATTATTTACATTTTAAAAACCTAAAAGATTTTATCTAAGTTTCTATTTTATTAATTTATAAAGAAAATCCAAATAATTGTAATTAATTTTATTTTATCATTGGTGATAAATTGAAATAAAGAAAATTTTATAAGTGTATGATTGAAAATAAATTAAAATAAAGAAAAATTCATGCTAATTTTTATTATTAATTAATAAAGGTTATGTGATGGACAAATCTATCATATTTGGGTGTTATTACATATATTAAAAAAACGTAAAACACATTAAATTAAAAATACATTGAATCATTTAGATTCTTTAGTTTTCAAGCATGGAAATTTTGGATCTTTAATGATTGATGCATTGTCACCTTCAAGATTAATTGTTTAAATGTGAATTATATAAAAACTCGTGCATTGCATGAGTTTGATTATAATCATTGCCTCAAATATTGTTTAAAAATATATATTTTTGCAAATATAATTACATATAATCTTATAATTGAATGTATTTTAAAACTATATTTAATATAAAAAATGTTTACTAATATAAGAATCTTTATTAATTTATATTATAATTTTATTTTATTATTTTAGTTATATTCTTTAAATTTGAAAGATATATCATATTACGTGAATCATTTTATCATTTGTGTATATTATTTTTAATTAATCATGAAATTCATAATACATATAAATGTATATTAATGTATACTTGTATAATTTAAGGAACCTAACAAATACCTAAAATTATCAATGTCAAGTCCAAGTAAATTCAAATGGAATAATTTTTAGATAGTTAAAAAAATCATACTAACATTATATTTCCAGTAATTCGTCTAATAGTGGTCAACTTTCGATTTATTAATGGTAAAAAATTACCATACCCAAAAAAGAAAATAATGATAAAAGAAAAGAACAAAAACTATCATAAACATATTTTAAACCATTTATTTTTAAGTCCTTTTATTTTTTACATACGGCATAAAAAATATCATACGTATATTTAATTTTCTTGCAAATAAAATTTATTTTTATGGTAATGTTTAATTTTTGTACTATTCAATTTGTTTCTAAACATTCTTCCAATAATTTAATCCAAAATAAAATAAATTAAAAAATTGGCTTATTTTTTAATCTTAATTTTGTAAAATACATATCAAGATATATATTTTTTAATTTTCTTTATATTTGTTGCAAAATCAACAACTAATGTATAGCTATGTGTTCAAAAGGTGTTATAATAATAAAAATATATGATCATTAATTTTTTTGAAATAGAAAGGTTAAAAGGAATTTTAAACATAGTTTTATGTCATTGTGGAAACCAAAACGATAAGAATGATTATTAAATAAATCAACAATATAAAATAAGAAGAATGTGACCTTTAATTCAGATGTGTGATATTTAATTATTCTAAATAAATTGATTGATATTTTCTTTTAAAACAACAACAAAAATAATAATATTTAATAATAATAATAATGTTAATAAGAAAAAATTAATATAATTCATCATCTCATTTTATATGGATGAGTGAAGGGAGATAAACTCAACTAAAAATAAAGTGATAAGAATGAGAGAAAAAACTATGAGAGAGAAACATATAGAGGTGTGATGTGAGAGAGGGCTGGCTCCAAATGACACGTCAACCAATAATATAATAATAATATTAATAATAATAATAGTAATAATAATAACTTTTTGTAAAATTTTACAAATTATAAGTTACAGTGAAAACCAATATAATTAACATTCATAGATACTTGCTCAAAGAGAAAATTAAACACAAATAATTTTAGAGGTGTTAACCCCTAATACATTAGAGAGCAAAAGTAAAAGATTAGCTGGACACTTCTAGATACAAATTAGTAATTTAGACTTCGTGATCTTTATTAATCAAATATTTGAATCTATTGAATCTATTGAATCTATAGAGAAATAGTTATTAATAAAATATAATCATTGAATCTATTTTGAATTTTAAAAATAAAAAAATTTAACCATAAAATATATAACATTGTAAAATTCAATTTAAAAGCGTAACAAAAAAAATCATAATGTTTTTATATTTTATAATTAAATTAAATGATATGTGGAAATTAATATCCTTTACTTTGGAGAATTAATTATATTTATATTTTTGAATAGTTTTAATTTTTAACTATGTTATTATAATAATTTAATATATTTATATTTTATAATTAAATTAAAATGATATGTGGAAATTAACAACCTTAGATTTATAGTTTTATGGGTTTTATTTTTTAAATTTATAATTGGAATATTAATAATATTATCATCATTTTTATATATCATATAAGTTATATATTATATTAATTTTAAGATATTATAATTATATCAATTTTATTAAAAAATTTAAATTGATAAAATAATAAAACAATTAATTATATATTTTTATTTTTATTTATTATTTAGAAAAACTAAGTAATTCAAAGTTTATGTAAAAAAATATAATCTTAATATTAAACAGAATAATTAAAAGAGAATAATTAAAAAAAAAATAATCAAAAGAGAATTAGCATTATAAAATATAATAATGTTAGTTGAATATAATAGTGTTAATTAAAACAATTTGTATTATTATTATTATTATTATTATTATTATTATTATTATTATTATTATTATTATTATTATTATTATCATTATTAGATAATAAAAATTGTTTTTGTATAAAAAAAAAGAGAATTAGGATAATAAGATATAATAGTGTTAGTTGAATATATTATTTTATTATTACTATTATTATTATTATTATTATTATTAATTGTGGTAGTTAGTTATTATATTATACTATTGTTATTATTATTATTATTATTATTATTTTAATATTTTTATTAGTTAGATATTAATTATTATTATTATTATTATTAAGTGTGATGATTTAGTTTAGTATTATATTGTTATTTATTTTAATATAGAGTTTGTATAATTAGGATTCGTATTTAAAATTATTATCAAATGATAATTATCTACTTATTATTATTTTAATATTTTTATTAGTTAGATATTATATTATTATTATTTTTATTATTATTATTAGTGATTTTGTAGTTTAGTATTATATTATTATTAATATTATTATTTATTTTTATATATAGAGTTTGTATAATTAGGGTTTTATTTAGAATTATTATCAAATGACATGTGGCGAGGATGGTTACCAAGATGACATGTGGCTAGGGTTGCCATCATGACTTCTTTGCATTTATATTAAGTAGATTTTATGATACATTTGTAAAAATTAAAGTATCCGAAAAAAATTAACTTTTGACAACACGTTAATTTTTTTTTTTATTCTAGGAATAAAAATGACTATTTAAAGCCTTCTGTAAGCACTATTTTGGTAATAAATGATGCTTATGTGTCAACACCAAATTTATTCCAATAATTTTAATTTAATTTAAATCGTAATATTATTTCACTATTAATCATTAATTAACCCTAAAATTCTATTTTACTAATCACTATTTATAGTATGCACTTATATTATAAATTGGAATTGAAACGTATTTTTTACTAATCACTATTTATTGTATGCATTTATATTATAGATTTTTCGATCTTTACACTAGTAGACACACGATTTTCAAGTACACCCACCCTTTTGAAAATACACAACTTCCCATCATCTCACCCTTTCAACTTTCTATATTGATCAATAGCACCCATAAATAAATATGGCAACAAGCTCTCCTCAAACCCTAAACTATTCTTTCTCCAAACTGCAAACAGGTTTTCTACTTTTTTTTCCTTTTGAGTATGATATCGTATTCATATTTCTAAAGCGAGATAACTCCAATTGTTCATATTCGTTATACGTTTTCCAAAGTGAGATAACTTCATAGACGCAAGCGCAAGCGACTTGAACTCATGCACTTTACTTATTCTCTCTTTCTCTTCATCTTATTGTCACCTCAGTATTTATTCACAAACAAAAACAGAAAAAGAGTCACAAAAAATCAGGGGTGACTCTTCAACCTCTATTAAATAGTATTCTATTTATTGGCACCGTTTTTATTATTATTGTTTGAGAAACACTGATAAAGTATTTTTTGCTTATTAGACGGAGAAGAATGAAGTTGAGGTTGAGTAGGAAGTTTTGCTTTGAAAATTCAAAAAAAGGATTCAAGCAGCATCAATCTATGATTGAATAGCTATGAAGCCCGGACTCGGACACGGGTAGTAGTGGAAATAGGCTGGGCCGAGCTAGGCTTTACCAAGCCTGAGCCTGGCATGTCAAAAAAATTGAAGCCTAAGCTGTTAGAACATAGTTTGGTTCTAATCATATCTTAGTGTTTTGATGATAACAAGTAAATAAATTTTGTATAAGTAATTGTGGTACTCTAATTATATGTTTCTCATTTCAGAAGATGTTCTAATACAAGTGCCATCAGAATATGAACAAATGCGGAAAAAGAAAAGTCGTTGTAGTTTTAATGAAGTAACTTCTGAAACGCATCAACCGCTGAAGACATACTCAGTTAGAAGTTATATTCAAGTTATGAATTCTGAATCAAGATAAGATGTCGTTAAAAACACAATGTTTGCAAAAAGGCTGAAGCACTCAAATGGAGCAACTCCCAAGGTTGATTGAAGAAGCTACGCATATGCAGCTCGTTGGAGAAACAAAAACAAAAAGCAAACACGCAAGCATTTAATGCTCGCTCTCTCTCTCTCCAAAGATCAAGATAACGGACAAATATTTGAAGCTATAAATATAAGATCACTTGAAAAATATAAAAATAAAACACACAACACAAGATATATACATCATTATTCTGTATAACAACAGCCGGTGTGTGAAATAACAAAAAATTCGCTGAAGAAAAATATTTTCATATCAATACTTTGAGTTCATTCTTCTTGTACTAAAACTTAGTGAAATATCACAGTTGTGATTAAAGCTTACTAGAAGCAATCGAAAATACTATTATTTAAAGTTACCTTATAACTATTCCTTGAAAGACCAGTTAGGCCAGAATTCTCAAGAGGGCTAGGACTAGTTTAGTCTTAAAGGTTTGTTAGTCACGAGCAGTTGGCTTGTGCTAGGTTGTTAGTCACCAGCAGCTGGCTCGTGCATTGTATTGTTAGTCACACCTTTTGGTTGTGCAGTTGTAATCAAGTTTTGGTTATAGTGGATTAAGTCCTCGTTGAGAGAGGCAAATCACCTTGGTGGGTGGACTTGAGTAGTTTGAGTTGCAAACGAACCAGAATAAAAAAAACATTGTTTTGTCTATTATTGTTGCAAGCGAAAAAGAAAAACTTATTCAACCCCCCCCCCCCCCCATTCTAATTGTTTTCTAAACCTTCATAAGCCTGGCCTATAGCCTGTCGTAGGCTTATTTTTAGGCCTCAGCCTGGCCTTTTCGAAGGCCTGGTTAGCCTGTTATTATGCATAAAATCGTATTTGTTTTAGACATATGTAAATAAGCATTTAAAATAATGTTTAAATAGACTAACTAACTAAAAAAGCAAGAAACTAAAAATTGTTTGCATTAACTTATTTTAAATTACCTATTAACATTAATTTTGTGAGACTATTTGTTTAAGAGAACTTATTAAAACAATGCTCATCACGTGTTTTCATCTTATTTTCACAAGGTCTTCAAGATAATCAAGTTTTATTTATGTATTTTAATTCAAAGTACAAAACATAACATAATGATAATAAAAAATTATTCATCTATATTTAAATCGACCGGCCTGGTAGGCTTAAAAGACTTTGTTTAGGGCCTGAGGCCTAGCCTTTTTAACTATAAAGGCTTATAAAAAACCCTAGGCCTTCTCTATTTAAAAAAAATTGGTGGCCTGGCCTGACCCTATATAGGCTAGCCTGTAGGCCCCTGTTATTGACCTGGCCTATTTCCATCCCTAGACACGGGACACAACACGGACACAGACACGAGGACACCGTTAATGTAAAAAACATAGGACACAGACATATATATTTTATATAGTAATAAAATAATGCAATTTATGAACACAATTTAGAGGTAGTCTAAAATGAGAACCAAAATTTATGTATATTTAAACTTAGTACTCTCAATCAACCAAAAAAAGACTTAAATTGAGTACTTTCAATTAAGAAAGAAAAAATGAGTATGAAAAGAGAAATATTGGAATATCGACAGTGGAGTACCGTCGTGCAGCGATGCAGCCAATGGAAAATGAATTAAACAACAATGGTTATTCAAGACCTCTTGTGTTTGATGGGGGAAAATTTTGAATATTGGAAAGATAGACTAGAAAGTTTCTTTCTAGGATTTGATCCTGACCTATGAGATATTGTGGTAGATGGCTACGAACATCCTGTAGATGAAGGCAAAAAGATAGACAGGAAAAACATGACAGATCAACAAAAGAAAGAATTCAAAAAACATCACAAAGCTAGAACTATGTTACTAAGTGTTATCTCACATGCAGAATACGAGAAAATCACAAACAGAGATACAACACACGATATGTTTGAATCACTCAAAATGACTCATGAAGGTAATGCTCAAGTCAAAGAGAAAAAAGCTCTGGCCCTCATCCAGAAGTATGAAGCCTTCAAAATGGAAGATGACGAATCTATTGAAGCCATGTTCTCAAGATTTCAAACTCTGACCGCTGGCCTGAGAGTACTAAACAAAGGATATATAAAAGCTGATCATGTCAAGAAAATAATCAGAAGTCTACCAAGAAGATGGGGACCAATGGTTACAGCGTTCAAAGTCGCAAAGAATCTTGATGACGTATCCCTTGAAGAACTCATTAGTGCATTAACAAGTCATGAGATCGAACTCGATGGAAATGAGCCTCAAAAGAAAGGTAAGACTATCGTTCTTAAATTTGTTAAAAAATTTGAAACTAACGCTTTGCAGGCTGAAGAAGAATGCTCGAGTGATTCCGAATCAGAAGAAGAAGATGAGCTGTCTCTTCTCTCCAGAAGAGTCAATCAACTCTAGAAGCATAAACAAAGGAAGTTCAGAAACTTTAGAAGACCAGAATACAAAGAAGAATCTTCTAGACACAAGAGGACTAGTAGAAAAGGCACTGTATGCTATGAATGTAAAGAACCAAGACACTACAAGAATGAATGTCCCAAACTGCAAAGAGAAAGGCCAAAGAAAAGATTCGAAAAGAAGAAAAGTCTGATTGCCATGTGGGATGATTCAGAATCTTCTAAAGAAGAATCCAACTCTAAGATGAACACGCCAACATAGCATTCATGGCTACCAAAGAAGATGACTCAGGATCAGAATTAGAAACTAACGACGTATTTTCTGAACTTACTAGAGATGAGATTGAAGAAAGTCTATCAGAACTTTTAGAAAACCACAGTAAATTAAGAGTCAAATACAAGAAACTTAAAAACAATCTTGTAGTTGAAACAGAAAAACTTAAGGCAGGGAATTCTGAGCTTAAAGAAAACAATCTGAACCTCATAGAGGAATTGAAAACTCAAAATATTTATAAGTCAGAAAGTGATTCAAGTTCTAAATATATTTTGAAAGAATATGACGTTGCTTTTCAAAAAATTCTGGTTAAAGTATAAACAGAAGCAAGATAGCCTCTATGATTTATGGTGTAAGTAGAAACAATAGAACTGGAATTGGCTATGAGACACCTAAGGGAAGGAAACCATATCAACCTAAACCGGTTGATGAAATGAAAATCACATATAAACCCTTGCCCACACAATTTAATTTTGGTCACACTCATGACATCAAATACACATCCTATTTTGATAACTCCTATGCTAAACCTAAGTTCAAACAGAACTTTAGGAACACTAACACCAAAGGACCCAAAAAGATATGGGTACCTAAGGAGAAAATAATTTATGTTGCAGATGTCCTTAGCAGTGAAGTTAAAACACCAGTCATGGTACCTGGACTCTGGATGCTCCGTCACATGACGGGAAGAAAGTCTATGTTCCTAAGCTTGGAACTTAAATCTGGCGGAGATGTTAGATTTGGAGGGAACCAAAAAGGAAAGATTATTGGTTCAAGAACTATCAATAACGGTAACTCTCCCTCTATAACTAATGTGTTACTAGTAGAAGGATTAACCCATAACTTGTTGTCTATAAGTCAATTAAGTGACAACGGCTATGACGTAATCTTTAATCAAGAGTCTTGTAAGGCTGTTAGTTAGAAAGATGGATCAATCCTTTTTACTGGAAAGAGAAAGAATAACATTTATAAAATTGATATTTCTGAACTTAAAACTCATAAAGTAACTTGTCTTCTGTCTATTAATGATGAGCAATGGGTTTGGCACAGAAGATTGGGACATGTTAGCTTGAGGAGATTATCTCAACTCAACAGACTCAATTTGGTAAGAGGTCTCCCAAATCTGAAGTTCAACTCAGATGCTCTTTGTGAAGCATGTCAGAAGGGAAAGTTTTCAAAAACTTCTTTTAAATCTAAAAATGTTGTTTCCTCCTCTAGACCATTAGAACTTCTGCATATTAATTTATTTGGTCCAGTTAAAACTGCATCAATCAGAGGTAAGAAGTACGGATTGATTATTGTTGATGACTACAACAGATGGACATGGGTAAAATTCTTAAAACACAAAGATGAGTCACATACTGTGTTC
Source organism: Vicia villosa (assembly GCF_029867415.1). Taxonomy (NCBI): domain Eukaryota; kingdom Viridiplantae; phylum Streptophyta; class Magnoliopsida; order Fabales; family Fabaceae; genus Vicia; species Vicia villosa. Next base: position 355,771 of record NW_026705840.1, on the reverse strand, counting down.
TTTGACTTCTATAATCAAATTCAAAATGAAAAAGAGCTTAAAATCATAAAGGTTAGAAGTGATCATGAAGGAGAATTTGAGAATCATCTCTTTGAGAAGTTCTTTAAAGATAATGGAATCTCCCATAATTTCTCCTATCCTATAACTCCTCAATAAAATGGAGTTGTAAAATGTAAGAACAAAACATTACAAGAAATGGCTAGGACTATGATTAATGAAACTAATATGGCTAAACATTTCTGGGCAGAAGCAATAAACACAGCATGCTATATTCAAAATAGAATATCCATAAGACCTATTCTTGAAAAGACTCCCTATGAACTGTGGAAAAATAGCAAACCCAACATTTCATATTTTCATCCATTTGGATGTACTTGCTATATTTTAAATACTAAAGAACATCTTAATAAGTTTGATTCTAAAGCACAAAAGTGTTTTCTGCTGGGATACTCTGAACGCTCAAAAGGCTATAGAGTATATAATACAGAAACCTTGATTGTTAAAGAATCAATCAATATCAGATTTGATATACGCTTGGCCATTAAAAGCCAAAGCAAATTGAAAATTTGGAAGATATGGAAGTACAAGTCACAAACTCTGAAGATTCAGAAGCTAAAAATGCATAAGAAGTTCCTCCAACCACAACTATGGAAACCTTGAGAATTTCTAAAGAACCCTCTCTCAGAAGATTTTCTAGACTCACTACACATCATCCAGAAGATTTCATACTTGGAAACAAAGATGACCCCATCAGAACTAGATCATTTCTCAGAAATAATGAAAATTCACTATTTGGATTAGTTTCTATGATTGAGCCAACTTCAGTTAATGAGGATCTTCAAGATACTGATTGGATTATTGCTATGCAAGAGGAGTTAAATCAATTTACCAAAAATGATGTATGGGATCTAGTTCCAAGACCTGAAGGATTTAATATAATTGGAACAAAGTGGGTGTTTAGAAACAAAATGAATGAGCAAGGTGAAGTCGTCAAAAACAAAGCACGACTGGTTGCACAAGGATATAGTCAACAGGAAGGTATTGACTATAATGAAACTTTTTCCCCAGTTGCCAGGTTAGAATCTATCAGACTATTAATTGCTTATGCTGCTCAATATAACATCACATTATATCAAATGGATGTTAAAAGTGCATTTTTAAATGGTTACATTGAAGAAGAAGTGTATGTTCATCAACCCCCTAGCTTTGAAGATTCAAAATATCCAGTACAAGTTTTTAAACTTAAAAAATCTTTATATGGACTAAAACAAGCTCCCCGAGCTTGCTATGTGTAACATCCCAAAATTTCTAATTTAATTAGTTTAATTTAATTTTAAATTAATTAAATTGAATTAGCATTTTATTGGAATTATGTGGAAAGAAATATAAAATGTTAAGTTGTTGGGCCTTATGGTGGGATTAGTAATATGGGGGTGTAAGTGTGAGGGAGCCCATTTCTAATTTTATATTTTCATAAAATAAGGAAAAACAAGAGGAGAAAGAGTTAGAACGTGAAAAACAAGAAGTTGTGAGAAGAGGAGCTGAAGAACGTGAAAGAGAACCAAAGAGGAAGAAGACCCATCCAAGGATTTGGCTAAGGTAAGGGGGGACTTGTCTGATTATCATCTATTATCGGGTTAGGGGTTAATAATATTGAATAGATGTAGGATTCGGGTCAATTGAGTCATATGATAGGTTTAGGGATTGAATCTATTTGTATGATAATTGATCTTGTGTATGAAATCTATGATGTTGTGTGATCATGGCTTTGTTTGATGTGTAATTGATGTGTTGTGATGTGTATTTCGTGGTATGTGTGCATTTCAATTCCTATTATTCGAGTTGGTGTGATTTGAATGAGTTTGGAATGGTTGGAATGTTGTTTTCTGCATAATTTGGGGTTGCAGGTACGCAGTAACCGGTTACTGGGAGCAGGGTAACCGATTACTGCAGTGAAAAAGGGGAAAATATTGCTTTTTGGGAGCCGGTAATCGGTTACTGAAAGCAGGGTAACCGATTACCCATACAAAAAACAGGGGGATGTGGTTCGTGAGTCAGGGTAACCGGTTACTGGCCTTTGGGTAACCGATTACCACTGAAGGTTTTTGAAAAATGCAGAATTTTGTAAAATGCATAACTTTTGAACCGTTGGTCCGTTTCGTGTGCCGTTTTGAGCTAAACGAACCTTATTAAATAATCTATGTGATGATTAATGATGTGATTGTGATTGAATGATGCATATATATATAAACATGCTTGATGATGATGATGATGATTATGATGAAATGAGTATTTGATGATGTTACTCATTAGACTTGACGATGGTATAAGTATGTTCATGTATGTTTGCATTCATTCATGTTTATTGATGATACTGTATCCATAAGGGTGTGTTGGATCAGTGAAGGGCATGATTCCCATTGTGTGGAATCTGTGCCGACAGGGCCGTATCTTGATGATGTTGGATCGGTCATGGGTTATTCCCATTTGATGATGTTGGTACCACATGCATAGTGTCAGTTGCATTCATATGCATGACTTTTATAACATGATTGGATGTATTCCAGTGTTATAAATATTGATGATGTTTGGTTGACTGTTTTGTGATGATGAAACTTGTCTGAATGTCTGTTTATGAAACAATTGGGTGAACTATACAACTATGATGTGTTATTGCCTTATAGCCTTACAACATTTGTTAATTATGATGAAGACTCACCCTTACATGTTGTCATTTTCAGATTAAGGATAGCGGCTATTCGACTCGGTGAGGATTAGCTCATGAGTCAGTTGTTTGGTTAGCGTCAGGTGTCATGCTCTGATAGTTGTAACACTGGGGACGCGATGTTTAAAGTTTAAGTTTTGATAACTCTAGTTATGTTTTGATGTTGAAGGATTAGTTTGAAAATGTTAAACTTAATCTGTTGAATTATTTCCGTTGTGTTGACATGAATTGTTTTTAATTAATGAGAATTGCCTCAGTGAATGCATGACATGACTGAATGATGTTTTAAATTATTTCGAATTGTGGCACCCTTATTTCATGTACTCTGAATAAATTTATTTAAATTGCCGTGGGGTTTAGGAGGGTGTTACAATAGTGGTATCAGAGCATAGTCGGTCGTTGTCAATACTTTCGTTCTGATTAAATTGTTTGTGATTTAAGCAGAACAATGGCTGGAAGAGGAGGAAGAAACGATGATGCTATCGCTGAGGCTCTGGGCATGATTGCTGGTGTGCTGGGAGGAAATGCTGGAGGGGCAGGGATCGGTGCTGAAAGGCAACTGGGGAATTTTCAGAGGAACAATCCTCCGTTGTTCAAAGGTACGCATGATCCTGAAGGTGCTCAGAAGTGGCTGAAAGAGATCGAACGGATTTTCAGAGTCATTGATTGTGCTGAAAATCTGAAAGTGAGGTATGGTACGCATATGTTGTCCGAAGAAGCTGATGACTGGTGGATGGCGACCAGAGCTGAACTGGAGGCTGATGATGTGGGTATTTCTTGGCCTGTGTTCAAGAGAGAGTTTTTGAGAAGGTACTTTCCTGAGGACGTACGAGGCCGAAAGGAAATTGAATTTCTGGAGTTGGTTCAAGGTAATATGACAGTGCCAGAATACGCTTCGAAGTTCGTTGAGTTGGCGAAGTACTACGTTCACTACAACAACGATGAAGCTAGTGAATTCTCAAAGTGCATCAAATTTGAGAACGGTCTCCGTGATGAGATTAAGCAGGGAATCAGGTACCATAGAATTCGGAGATTTGTTGATTTAGTAGATTGTAGCAGGATCTTTGAAGAAGATAACCTTAAGCTGAAGTCATCTCACTCTCGCGAGTTAGTTGACAGGAAGGGTAAGAAGCCTATGGAAAAAGGAAAACCGTATGGTAGAGGTAATCCAAAGACTGGTGGTTGGAAGAGGCCTAGTGGGGGAGACTCCAGTGCTTTTGTCAGGTGCTATACCTGTGGTGAGGTCGGGCACCGTAGGAATGAGTGCAAGCTGAACCAGAAGAAGTGCTTCAAGTGTGAAGAGGTGGGTCATGTTGCCGCTGATTGTAAAAATAAGACTGTGACTTGTTACAATTGTGGTGAAGAGGGCCACATTAGCCCACAGTGTCCTAAACCGAAGAAGAATCAAGCTGGAGGAAAAGTTTTTGCCTTGTCTGGGACAGAGACTACTCCAGAGGATAGACTAATTAAAGGTACGTGTTTCATTCATGGCACACCTTTAGTTGCAATTATAGATACTGGAGCAACTCATTCTTTTATTTCCTTGGATTGCGCTAAAAGGTTGAATTTAGAAATATCTGAAATAAATGGAAGCATGGTTATTGACACTCCTGCGTCGGGTTCAGTAACTACTTCATCTGCTTGTTTGAATTGTCCTGTTGATGTTTTTGGTAGAGAATTTGGAATGGACTTAGTGTGTCTTCCATTGAAACAACTCGATTTCATCCTGGGAATGAACTGGTTGGAATTCAACCGTGTTCATATTAACTGCTTTACGAAGATGGTAATCTTTCCCGAAGCTGTTAATGCTGATGATCTAGACATGACGGCTAGACAAGTGAAAGAAGCCATTGAGGACGGTGCGGCGGTGTTCATGTTGTTCGCAATGATGGACCTGAAAGATAAGGTAGTGCGTACTGAATTACCAGTAGTATGTGAATTTCCGGAAGTTTTCCCTGAAGATGTGAATGACTTACCACCGGAAAGAGAAGTAGAGTTTACTATTGAATTGATTCCGGGAACTAGTCCAGTGTCGATGGCACCATATCGTATGTCATCATCAGAGTTGGACGAATTGAAGAAACAATTAGAGGAGTTGCTTGAGAAGAAATTCATTTGTCCGAGTGTCTCTCCGTGGGGTGCACCGGTATTGTTGGTAAAGAAGAAAGAGGGTTCTATGAGGCTATGTGTAGATTACCGACAATTAAACAAGGTTACTATCAAGAATCGGTATCCATTGCCGAGGATTGATGACTTGATGGATCAGCTGGTTGTAGCTTGCGTATTTAGTAAAATTGATCTGAGGTCTGGATATCACCAAATTCGAGTGAAGGAAGATGACATTCAGAAGACGGCGTTTAGAACAAGGTATGGGCATTACGAATATTCGGTGATGCCATTTGGAGTTACGAATGCACCTGGTGTTTTTATGGAGTATATGAATAGGATTTTCCATCCTTATCTTGATAAATTTGTGGTAGTATTTATAGACGATATTTTGATATACTCCAAGAACGAAGAAGAGCATGCGGAGCACCTCAGAACTCTGTTAGACTTATTGAAGGAGAAGAAACTTTTCGCAAAATTGTCAAAGTGTGAATTTTGGTTGAATGAGGTTAGTTTTCTTGGACATGTGATTTCTAAGAATGGTATTGCTGTTGATCCTACGAAGATAGAAGTTGTATCTCAGTGGGAAGCTCCAAAATCAGTGTCGGAAATTCGTAGTTTTCTTGGTCTTGCAGGTTACTACAGAAAGTTTATAGAAGGCTTTTCAAAATTAGCGTTGCCGTTAACTAAATTAACCAGGAAGGGTCAGACCTTTATTTGGGATGCAAAATTCGAAGAGGGATTCCAAGAGTTGAAGAAGAGACTGACGAGTGCTCCTATCTTAATTTTGCCGAATCCGGCAGAATCCTTTGTTGTTTATTGCGATGCTTCGCTAATGGGTTTAGGTGGTGTACTGATGCAGAATCAACAAGTGGTCGCATATGCTTCGAGACAACTCAAAGTGCATGAAAGGAATTATCCAACTCATGATTTAGAACTGGCAGCTGTGGTTTTTTTCTTGAAGTTGTGGCGACATTATTTGTACGGTTCGAGGTTCGAGGTGTTCAGTGACCACAAGAGTCTGAAGTATCTCTTTGACCAGAAAGAGCTGAATATGAGACAGAGGAGGTGGTTAGAATTCTTGAAGGACTATGACTTTGGTTTGAATTACCATCCTGGTAAGGCAAACGTAGTTGCTGATGCATTGAGCAGGAAAACTTTGCATATGTCTATGCTAATGGTTAGAGAATTGGATTTAATTGAACAATTCCGAGATTTGAGTTTGGTATGCGAAGGTACTAATACTAGTATTAAATTGGGTATGCTGAAGCTGACCAGTGGTATTCTTGAAGAGATTAGAGAGGGTCAGAAAGCTGATGTTGAGTTAATCGATAAGTTGACTTTGATTAATCAAGGTAAAGGAGGTGAATTCAGAGTTGACAAGAATGGTATACTGAGGTTTGGAGACAGAGTTTGTGTTCCTGATCTTGCTGAACTCCGGAAGAGTATTCTAGAAGAAGGACACCGTAGTGGATTAAGTATTCACCCTGGTGCTACCAAGATGTATCATGATTTGAAAAAGCTGTTTTGGTGGCCTGGAATGAAGAAGGAAATTGCTGAATTTGTATTCTCTTGTTTGACGTGTCAGAAGTCAAAGGTTGAACATCAGAAGCCATATGGATTCATGCAACCGATGTTTATTCCTGAGTGGAAGTGGGATAGCATATCAATGGATTTTGTTTCTGGGTTGCCGAGGACCGTTAAGAATTGTGAAGCCATCTGGGTTGTTGTGGACAGGTTGACGAAGTCTGCACATTTCATACCAGTGAGGATGGATTACCCGATGGAAAAGCTGGCTCAATTGTATATTGAGAAGATAGTTAGTCTACATGGTATTCCTTCGAGTATCGTGTCAGACAGAGATCCGAGATTTACGTCGAAGTTCTGGGAAGGTTTGCAGAAGGCTTTGGGTACTAAGCTGAGATTGAGTTCTGCTTATCATCCGCAGACAGATGGACAGACCGAGAGGACGATTCAGTCGTTAGAAGATTTGTTACGTGCTTGTGTGCTAGAAAAAGGAGGTACTTGGGATAGTTATCTGCCTTTGATTGAGTTTACCTACAACAACAGTTTTCATTCGAGTATCGGTATGGCTCCGTTTGAAGCTTTGTATGGTCGGAGGTGTAGGACGCCTTTATGTTGGTATGAATCCGGTGAGAGTGCTGTGATTGGACCATAAATTGTACAACAAACTACGGAGAAGATTAAGATGATTCAAGAGAAGATGAAAGCGTCTCAGAGTCGTCAGAAGACTTATCATGACAAGAGGAGGAAAACACTTGAGTTTCAAGAGGGAGACCATGTGTTTATGAGAGTTACTCCTATGACAGGAATTGGTCGGGCATTGAAGTCGAAGAAGTTGACTCCGCGTTTTATTGGACCATTCCAAGTTTCCGAAAAAGTGGGAGAAGTAGCTTATCGTATTGCTTTGCCACCGATGCTTGCAAACGTGCATGACGTATTTCATGTATCGCAGTTGAGGAAGTACGTTGCGGATCCATCCCATGTGATTCAGGTAGATGATGTACAGGTGAAAGATAACTTGACCGTTGAAACTTTACCTGTGAGGATTGAGGACCGGAAGCTGAAACAGTTGCGTGGCAAGGAAATAGCTTTAGTCAGAGTAGCTTGGGGAGCACCGGCTGAGGGGAATGTCACCTGGGAGTTGGAAAGCCAGATGAAAGATTCCTATCCGGAACTCTTTGCTTGAGGTATGTTTTCGAGGACGAAAACTCTTTTAGTAGGGGAGAGTTGTAACATCCCAAAATTTCTAATTTAATTAGTTTAATTTAATTTTAAATTAATTAAATTGAATTAGCATTTTATTGGAATTATGTGGAAAGAAATATAAAATGTTAAGTTGTTGGGCCTTATGGTGAGATTAGTAATATGGGGGTGTAAGTGTGAGGGAGCCCATTTCTAATTTTATATTTTCATAAAATATGGAAAAACAAGAGGAGAAAGAGTTAGAACGTGAAAAACAAGAAGTTGTGAGAAGAGGAGCTGAAGAACGTGAAAGAGAACCAAAGAGGAAGAAGACCCATCCAAGGATTTGGCTAAGGTAAGGGGGGACTTGTCTGATTATCATCTATTATCGGGTTAGGGGTTAATAATATTGAATAGATGTAGGATTCGGGTCAATTGAGTCATATGATAGGTTTAGGGATTGAATCTATTTGTATGATAATTGATCTTGTGTATGAAATCTATGATGTTGTGTGATCATGGCTTTGTTTGATGTGTAATTGATGTGTTGTGATGTGTATTTCGTGGTATGTGTGCATTTCAATTCCTATTATTCGAGTTGGTGTGATTTGAATGAGTTTGGAATGGTTGGAATGCTGTTTTCTGCATAATTTGGGGTTGCAGGTACGCAGTAATCAGTTACTGGGAGCAGGGTAACCGATTACTGCAGTGAAAAAGGGGAAAATATTGCTTTTTGGGAGCCGGTAATCGGTTACTGAAAGCAGGGTAACCGATTACCCATACAAAAAACAGGGGGATGTGGTTCGTGAGTCAGGGTAACCGGTTACTGGCCTTTGGGTAACCGATTACCATTGAAGGTTTTTGAAAAATGCAGAATTTTGTAAAATGCATAACTTTTGAACCGTTGGTCCGTTTCGTGTGCCGTTTTGAGCTAAACGAACCTTATTAAATAATCTATGTGATGATTAATGATGTGATTGTGATTGAATGATGCATATATATATAAACATGCTTGATGATGATGATGATTATGATGAAATGAGTATTTGATGATGTTACTCATTAGACTTGACGATGGTATAAGTATGTTCATGTATGTTTGCATTCATTCATGTTTATTGATGATACTGTATCCATAAGGGTGTGTTGGATCAGTGAAGGGCATGATTCCCATTGTGTGGAATCTGTGCCGACAGGGCCGTATCTTGATGATGTTGGATCGGTCATGGGTTATTCCCATTTGATGATGTTGGTACCACATGCATAGTGTCAGTTGCATTCATATGCATGACTTTTATAACATGATTGGATGTATTCCAGTGTTATAAATATTGATGATGTTTGGTTGATTGTTTTGTGATGATGAAGCTTGTCTGAATGTCTGTTTATGAAACAATTGGGTGAACTATACAACTATGATGTGTTATTGCCTTATAGCCTTATAACATTTGTTAATTATGATGAAGACTCACCCTTACATGTTGTCATTTTCAGATTAAGGATAGCGGCTATTCGACTCGGTGAGGATTAGCTCATGAGTCAGTTGTTTGGTTAGTGTCAAGTGTCATGCTCTGATAGTTGTAACACTGGGGACGCGATGTTTAAAGTTTAAGTTTTGATAACTCTAGTTATGTTTTGATGTTGAAGGATTAGTTTGAAAATGTTAAACTTAATCTGTTGAATTATTTCCGCTGTGTTGACATGAATTGTTTTTAATTAATGAGAATTGCCTCAGTGAATGCATGACATGACTGAATGATGTTTTAAATTATTTCGAATTGTGGCACCCTTATTTAATGTACTCTGAATAAATTTATTTAAATTGCCGCGGGGTTTAGGAGGGTGTTACACTATGAATGATTAAGTTCATTCCTTATAGATAAAGATTTTACCAGAGGGAAGGTTGACACAACTCTTTTTCGTAAGTCATTTAAAAATGATATTTTAATTTGTCAAATATATGTAGATGATATTATAATTTGCTGAGTCTATGCAGGCAGAATTTGAAATGAGCATGATGGGAGAACTTAAATTCTTTCTGGGAATTCAAATAAATCAAACTTCTGAAGGAACTTACATACACCAAACAAAGTATGTCAAGGAACTTCTGAAGAAATTCCAGTTATCGGAAAGTAAAGAAGCAAAAACCCCAATGCATCCTACTTGCATTCTGGGTAAAGATGAGGTAAGTAAGAAAGTAGATCAGAAAATCTACAGAGGTATGATAGGTTCATTACTTTATCTGACTGCATCTAGACTAGATATTCTATTTAGTGTATGTTTATGTGCAAGATTCCAATCAGATCCTAAAGAATCTCACTTGACTGCTTTCAAGCGAATTCTGAGGTATCTGAAAGGTACTACTATGTTGGACTGTGTTACAGAAAATCCAAAGAGTTCAATTTAGTAGGTTATTGTGATGTTGATTTTGCTGGAGACAGAATAGAATGTAAAAGTACATATGGAAGCTGTCAGTTTCTAGGAAACAATCTGATCTCTTGGTATAGCAAAAACTAAGCCACAGTTGCATTATCAACTACAGAAGCAGAATATGTAGATGTTGCAGGCTGTAACACTCATATGCTTTGGATGAAAAGTCAGTTAGAAGATTATCACATCTATGAGCGTAAGATTCCAATTTTTTGTGATAACACTTCTGCTATATGTCTTTCTAAAAATCCTATTCTACATTCCAAAGAAAAACACATAGAAATTAAGAATCACTTCATTAGGGACTATATTCAGAAAGGGATATTAAGCTTAAATTTCATTAATACAGACCATCAATGGGTTGATATTTTCACAAAACCTCTTTCTGAAGATAGATTCAAATTCATTCTAAAGAACTTTAGTATGGAATTGTATCTAGAATGAAGTTATGTTCAATATCTAATGTGATTTCAGAATATTCGGTTGCCTAAAATTGAACTACTTGATTTATAACTTCTCAGAAGTTAAATACAAAAATCATCTAGAAATATCTGACCTACTCGGTTCAGAAGTCTATTTTCTAAGATGAGTCAGAATTTCATTAAATGAAACTGCTAGTTCACGTTAACCTGAGAATTTGAACACATGTTCATTCTTTAAGAGGTCGCACATGCAAAGCTTATGAGGCATAAGTCATTGGTAACTGTTGTATTAATTTTCTATGTTATCCCTAATTTCATTAATCATAACATTACTATCTCTTGGTTGCTTAAAAAATTTCTCTTCATTCCATAATGCATGCGACTCTGTGCATTAATTACTTCTGGATATACGTTTCACTCCCCTCTTCTCTTACTTATATAAAAATCCCTTCCTGTGTCAAAAATCCTATTTTCTCCTAAAACCTAATTTGTGTCTAAATTCTCTACTCTAAATTGAATCTTCATCTTTTCTCCATGGCTTCCCAACCAAACCCAACTGTAATCAAAGATAAATTTCTCTGGTTAGCCAAAAGCATTGACCAATATATCAACAGTTGCTATCAACAAGGTTGGAGACTCTATATTAATATTCTCCGTGGTCCTATCTTTATAAATCCGGTAAAGGAATTCTAGAACAATGCCTCTGTAAGTGATAACAATCTAAGCATCACTTATTCCATCCATGGAATTCCGTTTACCATCTCTGAAGCATCCATTGATGAAGCAATTGGGTGTCCCTCTAAACATAATGCTGCATGTCTATCATCCTTCGATCATACAAATGCTTTTGTCATTCCAAATGACCTGAGTAAATTGGCCTGTCGTGTGTTCATTAATCCATACTATCTTTCTCCAATGAAACAAGTCTAGTTTCATCTCATTCTCTCAAGCCCACTACCTCGAGGAAAATTCCACAAAATTTTACACTCTAGAGATAGGTTCTTAATTAAACATCTGGAAACTAATCGGTAAATAAATCTTGCCGCTATTATCTTTGGACATTTGAGAGAATCTCTGATTGCTTTCAAACTCGGTCAAATTCTGTTTGTTCTATTCGAGTTTGCAAGTGTTGTGAACACTCTTCGCTCTTCAGAACTTCCAAACAAGGATGAAGTACTGCTTTCTGAACCCTGCGAAGCCTTCCCCTACACCTGTGGATATTATGAGTTTGACTATTAGAAGTCTCTGTCTTAGATATTGGTATTTGTAACTCTTCCTTATTAATGGAAATTTTTCTTGAGTCTGCATGTCTATCTTTTCAAAGGGGATAACATTGAATTTAATACTTATAATAGTTTGCCCGGCTAAATAACCTCAAACAATTTTTATAGTCTGTACATTAAGCTACATGATTTTTCTTTTACATTGCTTTTTGATTATGACAAAAAGGAGGAGAAATATCTATTCTAATCATTAGACGTAAAGAGAAATTGATATTCTGATCATTAAATTAATAAATTGATATTCTGATCATTAAAACATATGGAGAAATCTCAGTCTAATCTAATTAAGCATATAGAGAAAAAGTATTATTCTGATCGATCTGAAAATGATAAACTGTGATCGACAGTTGCTTTGGGAACTCAGTCTAAAAAATTTCTAACTTGTATCCGAGAAGTATTGGTTTTGAAAGTATGCAGGAAATTCTGATTCTGAAAGAATATACTATAGAACTTCTAAAGAGGCTATCTTCTGAAGAAACAAGCTGAAGAGAAAAATACTCAAGGAAGTTATCTTTTACATTTCTCTTTAAGTATTTATTTCAGGGGGAGATTATACGTCTCAGGGGGGGACTGTTTCTCTTATATACAAAATTTATAATCAGAACGTAAATGCTTTGTCATCATCAAAAAAAGGAGATTGTTAGAACATAGTTTGGTTCTAATCATATCTTAGTGTTTTTATGATAACAAGTAAATAAATTTTGTATAAGTAATTATGGTAGTCTAATTATATGTTTCTCATTTCAGAAGATGTTCTAATACAAGTGCCATCAGAACATCAACAAATGCAGAAAAAGAAAAGTCGTTGTAGTTTTAATGAAGTAACTTCTGAAACGCACCAACCGCTGAAGACATACTCAATTAGAAGTTATATTCAAGATGAATTCTGAATCAAGATAAGATGCCGTAAAAACACAATGATTAGCAAAACGGCTGAAGCACTCAAATGGGGCAACTCTCAAGGTTGATTGACGAAGCTACGCACATGCAGCTCATTGGAGAAACAAAAACAAAAAACATAGACGCAAGCATTTAGTTCTCTCTCTCTCTCTCCAAAGATCAAGATAACGGACAAATATTTGAAGCTATAAATATAAGATCACTTGAAAAAGATAAAAAAAAACACACAACACAAGATATATACATCATTATTCTGTATAACAATAGCCGGTGTGTGAAATAACGAAAAATTTGTTGAAGAAAAATATTTTCATATCAATACTCTGAGTTCATTCTTCTTGTAATAAAAATTAGTGAAATATCACAGTTGTAATTAAAGCTTACTAGAAGCAATCTGAAACACTATTATTTGAAGTTACCTTGTAACTGTTCCTTGAGAGACAAGTTAGGTCCGAATTCTCAAGAGGGCTAGGACTAGTTTAGTCTTAGAGGTTTGTTAGTCACGAGCAGTTGGCTTGTGTAAGGTTGTTAGTCACCAGCAATTGGCTCGTGCATTGTATTGTTAGTCACACTTGTTGGTTGTGCAGTTGTAATCAAGTTTTGGTTATAGTGGATTAAGTCCTCTTGAGAGAGGCACAACACCTTGGTAGGTGGACTAGAGTAGTTTGAGTTGCAAACGAACTAGGATAAAAATAACTGTGTTTTGTCTATTGTTGTTGCAAGCAAAAAAGAAAAACTTATTAAACCACCTCCTCTTCTAAGTGTTTTCTAAACCTTCATAAGCCTGACCTATAGCCTGTTGTAGGCTTATTTTTAGGCCTGAGCCTGGCCTTTTTGAAGGTCTGGTTAGCCTGTTAGCCTGCATAAAAGCCTATTTGTTTTAGACATATGTAAATAAGCATTTAAAATAATGTTTAAATAGACTAACTAACTAAAAAAGCAAGAAACTAAAAATTTGTTTGCATTGACTTATTTTAACTTATCTATTAACATTAATTTTATGAGACTATTTGTTTAAAAGAACTTATGAAAACAATGTTCATCACGTGTTTTCATCTTATTTTCACAAGGTCTTCAAGATAATCAAGTTTTATTTATGTATTTTAATTCAAAGTATAAAACATAACATAATGATAGTAAAAAATTATTCATATTTATTTAAATAGGCCGGCCTGATAGGCTTAAAAGGCTTAATTTAGGGCCTGAGGCCTAGCCTTTTTAATTATAAAGGCTTATAAAAAAGCCTAGGCCTTCTCTGTTTAAAAAAGAATTGGTGGCCGAGCCTGAGCCTATATAGGCTAGCCTGTAGGCCTTTGTTATCGGTCTAGTTTATTTCCACCCTTAGACACGGGATACAACACGGACACAGACACGAGGACACCGTTAATGCAAAAAAACATAGGACTCAGACATATATATTTTATATAGTTGATCTTTACGAGCAGAACATGTGGCCAGCAACTGTGAGGCTTGAACTTCTGGACGGTTGAGAGGAAAAAGGTGGTTGTACCTGCAAGGCACTCCGATGCCAAAGTAAGTGTTTGGAAAACAAGGTACAACAGAAAACTGAGAGAATTTGGGTTGAAAAATGATTCCCTTGCCCTCTAGGTTCAGAGGGCTATTTATGGGGAAGTTCTGTAACGGTCGGGTCCACTTTTTGGGGGTCCATACGTGAATTACATCCAAGAGACCTAGAAAGCTAGTCGTTGCTGAGCACTTAACTTCAGCGTGCTTGGTCCTAGCTTGCTGTATGCCCGGAACGTATCGGGAGCTTGCTGCCGCGTGTTTGGGCCAGGACGCGTTGGGCCAAAGAGTGGATTGGGCCAATTTCGGATAATTGGGTCGGTCCGGCACAGGAGCCCCTAAGTCGTTGCTTCTGGTTGTGGAAGTAACGACTTTAAGGAAGCTGGGAAGAGGAGCTCTGTCGGGGAGGAGGATCTGGTGCCTCCGATCGGGATAAGAAGGCACGAGGAGAGGGACGGTTTGATCGGGAGCTTGGAGGTGTGTTGTTTGAGGGTCAACTGGTCGAGATACGCATCGCATTTAATGTGAAATGATGACTAGTCTTGCCGTAGGCTCCTAGGGTTAATGATAATTCTTCCACTTACAAAGGTCACGTGCGGTGTGCGTGACGTTTCTAGGCGCATATAAGTACTTCGAATCGTGTTCTTTTTCGAACTTTTCAAGCTTGTTCCTTGTGTATTTCTTCTGTCATTGCCGACCACGTCTTCCGCCGTGACGTTTCATCAACTACAGTTATTCTTTTCATCAGAATCATAATCGTAAGTTCACACCTTCGTCTCCTTTTATTCCCTGTTTTTCTTTTGATTGTCTAGAGACAGATGGAATGCGGTTAGGGGAGGTGGGAGCAGGAGTGTATTGGGTAGTTTGTGATGTGGAGTAATCAAATAAGTCATCTATGGAGGAATGATGGATGGGTTGAGGTGACTGGTAAGGGGCAGGAATATGTAGTTTATAGGGGAAAATGTGTTCATAAAAGATGGCGTCTCTTGAGAGAAAAATGTTTCTGGTTTTTATGTTGTAAAGTATGTATCCTTTAACTCCTTATTTGATTCCTAGGAGAATGCATTTGTTGGATCTTGAGTCCAATTTTGTTCTGTGTACCTGTAAACTGCAAGCATATACTAAACAGCCAAATGTCTTGATAATAAAGTAATTAAGTACAGAGTTATGCAGAATACTATAAGGACATTTATGTGCAAGTAACTTTGAAGGTAACCTGTTTATAATGTGAACAGCATAAGACACAATATAAGACCAGAAATTTTTTGGCAAGTTAGATTGAAATAGGAGAGATCTAGTACCACCAAGTAAATGCTGGTGTTTTCTTTCAACACGGCCATTTTGTTGTGGTGCATACACACATGATGTTTGGTGTTGGATGCCTTGTATTTTATAAAAGTTTTGCAGCATAAGTTCTGCTCCATTGTCAGAGTGAATAGTTTGAATAGTTAGGTGAAACTGTGTTTGTACAAATTTAACAAAATCTTGAATTAAGTTAGATGTTTCAGCTTTGCTTTTCATTAAAAAAATCCAGCAGTACCTACTGTGATCATCAACAATAGTAAGGAAGTATTTATGTCCATTAATAGAGGATTGAGAAATAGGCCCCCATATATCCATGTGAATGATTTCAAAACAATGAGAAGTAGAAGTAGTACTATTATAGAAAGGTAACCTTTTTTGTTTGGCACTAAAACAAGTGTCACAAGGATCATTAACTTTTTGTAAATTGGATAAAGGAAAGCTTTTATTTATTTGAACAAGAGTTTCATAAGATGTGTGACCTAGTCTATTGTTCCATAGAGTACAATTGTGTATAGTAGGACTAATGTCATTATGAGACTGTATAGAAGGAGATGTTAGGGAGTAAAGGCCATTATAGAGACTAGCTGCACCAATCTTCATCAGGGTATGAGTTCCCTGTATAAGACAGTGAGAGCTAGTAAAAAGGCATATACAATTTAAAGAATCACATAATTTAGAAATTGAAATTAGGTTGGTGGAGAATGTGGGGATGTATAGAACATTATGAAGTTGAAAATTTTGATTGAAACAAATGGAACCAGAGTGAGTGGTGGTGATAGTGACTCCATTTGGGAGTCTAACTGTGATAGGTGTTATAGGGTGAAGGCTGGTAAATAAAGACTTGTTATGGCACACATGGTCTGTTGCACCAGTGTCAAACAACCATTCAGAATTGTTATTAGCATAAATATTATGAAGTTTAGATATACCTTGATGTGCAGCATGGCTAGTTTGAAGATGCTGGATGTTGGGTGCAGGGGATGTATTGTTGTGCTGAATCAAAGCTAGGAGGTCTCTTTGTTGTTCAGCAGTAAAGTTGATGGAATCAGGGGTATCCCCAGATGCAGCAGAGATACCTTCTTCAGGATTAGGGTCATCAGAGGCAGCCAACGCAATGTTGGCCTTTTTGAGATAAGGTGGGAGCCCATGCTTTTTGAAGCAAACTTCAATGGTATGACCCGGTTTGTTGCAATATGTGCAGATTTTCAAGCCTTTTGATTTGGGGTTGTAGGGAGTTTTTATGTTGGCTTCATTTGGACGACCTTTTGAAGAAGGTTGTTGGATTTGGGCTATGAGCTTTTCATCTGGAACAGGAGTAGAAGTTCGGCGTTCTTGTTGAATGAGCATAGAGAAGACTTTGTTAACATTAGGAAGAGGGCTCATGAGCATGATTTGAGACTTAACAGGAGCATATTGGTCATTAAGTCCCTTTAGAAAACGTATAACAAAGTCATTGTCACGATATGTTTTGATGGTGGGTAAGAGGTTGCAGTGACACACAGGATCACATTGACAACTTGATAGAGGTATGAAATTATCAAATTCTTGCCATAACTTTTTCAGGGTGGTGAAGTATTGAGTAATATATTGATCACCTTGCTTTTGGGAGTATATTTCTTCTTAAAGGTCAAAGATACGGAATATGTCACCTTGATGGTATCGTTCATGGAGTTCGTCTCAAATTTCTTTAGCAGAATCGATCCAAAGAACACTTTCAGAGATTTCTTTGTCAATGGAATTTGTGATCCATGTCATGATCATGTTGTTGCAGCGATTGCAGAGAACAAAATTAGGGTTGATGGCGGCAAGGCGAATTAAGGTTCCATCAATGAACCCTAATTTGTTCTTGGACATGAGAGCTAATTTTAAAGATCGTGACCAAGAATTGAAATTGTTGTTGTTAAGAGGAGGAGTAACGATGGCTAACCCAGGGTTGTCACTGGGATGCATATAATATGGATCAAGCATATCTTGCTGAAAAGATCGATTCTTTGGTGGATCGGTCATGGTGGTGCGTTTGGGTGAAAGATGTGGGGAAGATGATTCGTCTGAATCGGTCATGAATCAGAGATTAAAAAAACAGAGACGAAGAAAAGGAACGAAGGTTGAAGAAGATGTGAAGAGGATGAAGAAAGATAATGAAGGTGGAAGAGGATGAAAAACGAATCAGAGATTGAGAGAAAAAAACATCAGAGTAATCTTTGTTGATACCATGTTAACATATTGCACATGGAAACATTGAAAAGAGAAAGAATGCAGAGAATATTATTATTCGCATTATTAGGAAAGCAACGTTACAATAATAGGCTATTAATAGTATGTCATATAGCCGTTGGAGCAGTTTGGGGAGATAAAGGAGGAAAGTTGTTACAAAGGAGAGAATGGGCTTTTACAATTAACGGTTATTGGGCCTATGTATCTTAACAACGATCTTGGTGGAAGATTCAGAGACTTTGGTTAGTGATCTTAATAATAGATTTGTTTTCTGCCGCATGTTGGTACGATTGAGAAATGAATGTGATATCCTTCAATCCAGGCTTTAAATTATATTGTTCAGGTCTTCATGTTATTTTTTAAAATTGCTTTTATATGTTGTCAATTTCATGGTGACAAACATCATTATTGATTTGTTGGAGGGGTGACAGACATCATTTTGGACAAGTGCTTCAATTTGGGAGCCAGAATTCTTGAAGGTTTCAAAATCAAATGATCTCTTTATTTGGATGTTATAGTTTTGCCTTTGATTATGATTAGAATATGAATTGGTTTTAATTTTTCTTTTGTGTGAAGAATTCACTATTATTTATGTTTGCTTAATCTTTAACAAGTAAATTGTCTACCAAAGGACTTGCATTCAATCCAATTATTGTAAAGATGAAAGACCTAGAAGAATTGGAGAAACTACAAGTAGTAGTTTTTTTTTTTTGCAATGTCAATGAAGTTGTAATGTAGAAGAAGAAGAGAATCACCCAAGTAGCAATATTTTAAACTACTCACTTTTTACAAAATGTATATTTTAGATGTTAAGATGTAAGTGGTAATAAGAGAAAGCAATTATAAGGAAATTTAAACGCTTGAATTAAATTAAATACAAAAACATATATCATTTGATTAATTGACTAGATATTATGCTTGATTAATTGCTCATTATTTATTTTCTTTTATGGAAAATAAATTGATTGATTAACCCATTTAATATATATATATATATATATATATATATATATATAGGGAGCATATTAAGTGAGAACATTTTAAAATGAGAGATGAGAGAAATAAATATCAACCATTGGATTCATCAAGAGAGAGGAGGTTAATGCATTAATGTGGCTATTAATTTTTCTCTCTTGATAAATTTAATGATTGTTATTTATTCATCTCATCTCTCATCATAAAATGCTCTCACTTGATATGCTCCCTATATATATATATATGAAAATCGATGGTTAAAATTTGGAGTAACTCTTCAACTCTTATTTTGGAGTAAATATATCCTCTTCTATATATATATATATATATATATATATATATATATATATATATATATATATATATATATATATATATATATATATATATATATATATATATATATATATTTGAATTATAAATTCCCATTCAAAGAAATCATCTTATTCTATTACGAAAAATACTAACAATGAACTCTTTGTAATTTTTAACACTTTCTATACCCGATTAAAATTATATATTTTAACACTTTCTGTAATTGATTACTATACTTTTATACAACAATTAGAATTGAATTATTACTTCATATAGAATTATTAAGAAATATATATATATATATATATATATATATATATATATATATATATATATATATATATATATATATATATATATATATATATATATATATATATATATATATATATATATATATATATAGCATATCAAGTGAGAGCATTTTTAAATGAAAGATGAGAGGAAGAAATATCAACCATTGAATTCATCAAGAAAGAGAAATTAATAGCCTCATTAATGTAGTAACATTCTCTCTTGATGAATCCAATGGTTGTTATTTCTTCCTCTCATCTCTCATTTAAAAATGCTCTCACTTGATATTCTCCATATATATATATATATATATATATATATATATATATATATATATATATATATATATATATATATATATATATATATATATGGAGGGATCAAATTACACCCTAAGCTCAAACTTTATAGGTATGATCTATATGATATTATGTTTCAATCCAACGGTTGAATTTAAAAAATATTAATTCGAGATGTAGTTATTGAACGAGTGTAACTCGTGGTGTAACTCTTCGGGTGTAATTTGATCCCTCCTCATATATATATATATATATATATATATATATATATATATATATATATATATATATATATATATATATATATATATATATATATATATATATATATATATATATATATATATATATATATATATATATATATATATATATATATATATAAAAGGCTCAATCATATATAAGTTTGCTAATTTTATGTACTAAATTCAACTATTAAATTCAAATTTGATTATATGTTAATTGAGTATATGACTAATAATAAACAGTTTTTATTTTGTTTTTATCAAAATTATTTTATATATTATCGTTCCGTCTCTATTTTATTATTTATTTTGAAATTAATTACCATACTATAAATTATTACCGTAACTGTTTAATAGTCACTTTTCTAGAATATTCCATTTCAAATAATTTTAAAGTATTTGTAACAAGATTTGAATTTTAATAAAAATAAGTAAAAATAAAAATAGATTGGACAAGAGAGATCACCCTAAATATTTCAAAGGTAAGTTTTTTTTATTAATCGAATTTTCTATTACTTTTTCTATTGCAAAATTGATAAATTATTATTGTCTTGAGTGTCACTCCCTTTTTATTTATATCTTAAAATATATAAATATTAAATAATTTATACTTTTATTTAAAAAAAACTATATGTAATTATGTATATGTATGAAATTTTGAGTAATTCATATCTTAAATTTCTACACTCTTGCGGTCATTATATCATTTTTTACGCATTGCAAAATGTAACTCTTTGCAAAAGAAATAAATATCTCATAGAAAGACACAAGTAATATCATTATTGCATACACCGTTTACCTATGCTGATTAGTATGACTGCATACACCGATTACTTAGGCTGATTAAACAACTATCGATTAATGTATTTTTTGTTTTTGTTTTTATAAACGTAAAAATGTTTAATGTTGATACAATTTTTTTTTATAAACTGAAATAAGTTACACGTTTTCTTATAAACAGGAAAAAGTTGTTAACACAATTATTTTTATAACGGGAATAAGTTACAAATATTTTTAATAACGTGAAAATAAAATGTAATCTTGATACAATTATATATTTTAAGATACGACAATAAGTTACAAATATTTTTATAAACGCGAAAAAGTATATTATTGATACAACTATTTTTATAAACCGGAAAAAGTCTATTAGGTGACCCATGCTAACACATGGGGAGATAATCAATTATATGTATGTGTGTGTGAAGTGTATTACATTATATAGTCATATATTTTTAAAAATAATTTTTATGTATATCCTGACAACTATTACAACTTGATGAATTAAATTCATATTTATATGAAAATCTTCATTGAAACATTTTTTCTCTTAATTCGTATATATTTTTATATGTATTTCTTAGCACAAACTGTGCGAACGCACTGATCCTATACTAGTAAATTAACATATTTAAAGTAATTACCACCAAAAATAAATGATGGAGGAGAGAAAAAAAGAATGACGCATAATCTCCACCATTTATTTTAAAATCTAATGGTTAAGATTCATTCTCATATTATCCCATAAAAATAATGATGGTTAAGAGATATATATATATATATATATATATATATATATATATATATATATATATATATATATATATATATATATATATATATATATATATATATATATATATATATATATATATTAAGTAGTTTTGGTATATTAAAACTATATATTTTAATAGAAAAAAATAAATGAAAAAATTAAATTGTCATCTACTTCTGCGTTTTCATAGGTCGTTATAAAAGATATCCAAATTAAGTGCTCTTGATCCGTCATAAATGTATATATTTTAAGTGGGTTTGACCCTTCGGAAATATATATATTTTAATAGAAAAAAGAAAGAAAATAATTAAGTAGTATCTATCTTTGCGTTCGCACGGGTCGCATATTGTCACTATAAATAGCAAATAAATAAAATATAGTGATGGATAGTTAAAATTGTATTTAAAATATATAAAAAATCGGCTAAATTACAGTTTTGGTCCTTCTATTTTTTGGTTTTCACGATTTTAGTCCCCCTATTTTGGTTTTAAACATTTTTGGTCCCTCATCCCCACTTTGGCTATAGAAAACGCTTATGTGTCACATTTTAAAATACATTTTTGGTCTCCCATCCTCACTTTTGGTCCTCCATCTCCACTCGATGATGAGCTACGTATTTTAAAGTGATACATAAGTGTTTTTTGTAGTCAAAATAGGGATGAGGGACCAAAAGTGTTTAAAAACAAAATAGGGGTACGTGAAAACATCAAAATAAGAAGACCAAAACTATAATTTAGCCAAAAAATAAGTAAAATTAATAGTAATTATTTTAATAATATGTAAGTAAAATTAATTATATATTTAAATATATTCATATAATTAATATAATATATAATTAATATAATATAGAAGTTTGTGAAATCTATTTTTATTTTTTAGTAGAGATAAATCATGTAACTATAAATTTATTGAATATTATTATGGTATTTTTTAATTCTTTTTACATAAAACCTTGAGTAATAGATTTAAAGGACTACGTGTATTTTGTATATTGTTAATTTATACTCTTTCCATCTTAAAATATAAGATTAAAAAAACCACTTATTAAGAAATTAAAACATAATAATTAGCATTAAAATTGTGTTTTTCATGAAAAATAAAGAAAGTAAATTTAAGATTGTGTAGTTAGTATTTTTTATTTAAGATTGAAATAAATGAATTCAAGAATCATAATTGTAGTCAGTATTTTTATATGATATTTTTGTTTAAAAAAATTATAAAAGAAATCATACTTAATTGAAACAATTTTTATAAAAGCAAATTGATGTCGTCTAAAAAATTCACGTTCTAAATCAAAAACAAATTTGAAAATAAAAATAAAATTGAATAAATTAATTCAATGTTCTATTAATAAGTATTTATATGAATTACATATATAAGAAAATAATGATGGATTATAACACTACATTTTGGTTTTATTGACTAATCTAATTTAATAATTATATAATTTAGCGATTCAAACCTATAACTTTGCATCTTTTAACATAACTAGATGTAAGCCCGCGCGATGCGCGGCTTTACTTATAAAATACATTTGATAAATTTTTAATAAGATTAAATTATTAATAAAATTTTAAATTTTAGAATAAGTTCACAAATATTTTAGAAACTTTATGAATAAGTGAATTATTTATATGTTTATGTAATTTTTAACATAAAATTTTTATATGTTAAAATATATTTTATTAAGTTAAATTTTTTTACATTGATAATAATTAAAAATGATTTGAAATGTCTTTAAGTAATAGTAATTGAAATTTTTATTAGATTACATTGTGATTGAATTGAAATTTTTATTAGATTACATTGTGATCGAAGTTAATGCATGGAATTTATTATTTTATCCAAAAATGAAATTTATTTCAAAATCATTTTAATTAATTTTGTCAATAATAGTAAAAAGTGTTACTATTCTTTGAACATTAAAATTTATAGTCTACTCTCTACTCGTTTTTAAAATGAGACTATTTTTCTTAATAGCTCAAATACATTTCATAGCGGAAGTACATGATAAATCATACCATTACATCCATAAAATAAAATCATTAGTCTCATGATACTGCCTAATTTATGCTTAATTTATAAATGCGGTTCATTGTCCTTAAACAGTGTTATTTAGTCCCACCGACATTTTGTTTTTGCACCTAGCTGCAATTGAAACAATTAATACATATCAATAGATAATCACAATTACATACTCAAGTAAGGCTTACAAATTAAAAATAGAACATGATATTAACTTTATTATTTACAAAACAATGAAGTTTTTTTTAGTCATTTCCCACATATACATCTAACACAATGACAATGATTTAATTATTGAATTCATCTATATTTCAATATTTTAATCCTTCACACATGGTTAATCCTATTTAGAATTAAAATTATAGTGGAAATTCGTGTTTCTTTGAGACACTAAAAATAATACAAATCATAGAAAAATAAGTTGATCAATAAAAAATAAAATCAACATGAATTAATGGAATTTGTGAGGAGAATTTGGATTTCAGGAGTGCAATAAGATAGAAAGCAATAAATCAAATTAAATTACTTTATCTTCTAAATTGTAATTCCTAGACACATCATGTAGTATTTTGTCTGATAATGCATAATGCATCTAATATTGGTTAAAAAAGAGAGATTGTTGTTGAGTTTTATTGGTATTTGCATGAGAATGGCTATAACGTCGATTTAAAGAGAGAAAGAGAGTCTATTGTTGATTTTTATTTGTGCCTATCAATTTATGATAATTCTATCAATTAACTTTCCATAATTATCATTAAGAAAATTAATTTTATGACGTTATTTATGACTATGCAAAGAGTAACGTTAATTAATTTGTTGACTATTCAAAGAGTAACGTTAATTAATTTATTTATAAAAATGAAATGGATAGAAATTTTTTTTTGAATATTTATTAAGAAAATTAATTTCATAATGATAAAATGCAAAGTTTAACGTTTAAAGAATAATTATATAATGATGGGAAATCAATTCTGTAACTATACGATGTTAAATGTCCATTATTTTTATTGTGAAAAACTTAAAATTAATTCACTATACATTTATAAATAAGAAAAAAAAAATTCCAAAAATATATATTAATTTTAATTTTTTATAGGTTTTATTTTTATTTTATTAGATACCCTTAATAATTGGAATGGAATGTAAATAAATTTCTAAGTTTTATTTATTAAATTTATAATTGAAATTAGATGAAATTGGAATAAAAATATGATTATGAATATTATTATTATTTTTCATAACTAAGTTATGATACATAGAAATAATAATAATAAATATATTTATTACTATTTATTTATTATCTATTATGATACAGAAAAAATTTATTTGATAAATTTATTAATTTTTTGTCCATTAAAGATTAAATATAATTCTTATTATTATTATTATATTTAATTGGTAAAATTTAAATAATAAAATATTATTAAAAATATAAACATCAAAATACATACATATAATATATTTGAGAGATATATATTTTTATTGTTACATACATATATATTTGTATACTTTATAATTGAAATATATTTTAGAGTTACAAAATACTAAATAATAAAATATTGTTAATTTGTTGTCTATTAAAAATTAAAAATTACATTATTATTATAATTATATTTAATTGGTAGAATTTTGGGAGGTAGAATTTTGTGAGGATGACACATAAGCATGAGGTTATGTGAAGATGACACATAAGCAAATGCTATGTGAAGATGACACATAAGCAAATGCTAGTGTTGTCGTCATCACAACCATACATTTATATTAAGTAGATATTTTACTAATATAAATTTATTATTGGTAACGTAAGAATATTCCAATTATTGTAAGATAATTTGGATTAAATATTACATAAATATTTTTTTACCTATTACACTACAAGAAAATAACGAATTAGCGTCAGCCATCAGCCCTCGCTAACATAAAAAAATTAAGGCTACCACGAATTAGCTTCAGCTTAATGTCTGTGTCGGGGCCGACTCTCCAATGTTGGAAGCTACATGTAGCATGGACCGACGCTAACCATAGCGTCGGCTGCTACAAACGTTACATCGGCACTAATATATGATATTTTTTCTACGCTATTTTCCAGAACTTAGCGTCAGCTAGTGGACCGTCGCTAATGTGTAACACGTCACACGTGTTTATGTTTCACTAGTATAAGACTTGTGCGTCCGCACGGGTAAGTTCATTTATATCTTATATAATTCAATAAGGTTTGGTTGTTGCTGATATATAATTGTTATTATAAAATTACTAATTACAGATAAATATTTAAAAATAAATAGGTAGCAAATCACCAACAAGATAAACCCAATATGTCTAATAACTACAAATATTTACAAATATCACTAATAACTATAAATATTAACAAAAAATTTGTTGATTAAAAAAAAGGTATTGTGGTGATATTGACTAGTGAAAATAGTGAGTTTCAGTGATTAAATTCACAAGAGTTGGTAAAAGTTACAAATATCACTCTCATTGTTTCCTTAGAATACAATAATAAATTGATAGTTTTAGTGATAAAATTTACAAGAGTTGCATTAGAAATTATAAAATGAGAAACTATGAATTGTGATTTGAAAAAGAAAAATGCACGAGTCTATGAATTCAGAGGGTTTTGAAACATCACTCTCCAACTCTGGATTCATATTTTCATCACTTTTAGTACTTGAAATTTAGCACTCTCTACCATCTCTTCAGCATGATGCTACAACGATTTTATCACACCCACCTGTCATACCCCAATTTTTCTCCAAGTTCTTTCATTTACCATATTTACATCATTAGTCGGTCATTCATGCATTAGGTTGACCAAAAGTTAACCATAAGTTAGCATTTGCATCATTTAAAAGGTAAAAATAATCGAAAAATTGCATTTCATTGCATTTTATGCATTTTTAGTGCCTCAGGCGTCCTTCTAAATCTTCGTATTATCTTCAAAATAAAATTTTGATTTTATAGGCAGACGGTCGAACCAATCAACGTAGATGCCTTGTCCTAATTTTGAAAATGGGCCTAAATTTTAAAAATAAATGCAATTATAATAATTTAAAAATACATAAAAATTACAACTATGTATTAATCAATAATATATTTAACTATAATTATTTTGAGTTTTGATCTATTTCAATTTTTATATATGTATTGAGTTTTTATTATATCATTTTTTTATTTATTGTACTTTTATTATAACATTTTATTTTTTAATTAATATTTATGAAAAATAAATTAGACCTTTCAAAATTTGGGACCTCTTAAAATTTGGGGTCTGTGCTGTAGCACTTCCTACACTTGCACAACGCCAGGCCTGCACACCGGTAAAAGCGATTTGACATTGTCTGGAAAATTAGTGGGTGAAGTATTTCGAGTTTTGATCTTTACCTGACTATTTTATGAAATTACGTTGCACGTAGTTTATTTTGGTGTGCTCGTTTTACTTTTTCGACGCTGTTTACGGTCACATTTTTACTTGTCAAAGCATGTTTAACCAGGTATATTTATTTGCATTTTTAAATTTTTTTGACTTTTTGTAAGCTTCATCACACATAGATTATTTTGATGTGTTCGTTTTTTTTTTCTGGCTATTCACGTGTCTGATTTTATTTATTTTCGGTTTATTCCGATTTTTTTAGTTGAAAAAAATTTAAACAAAATATTTCTATTTAGTTGGTTTTTTTATCCATTTTATTTTTTATTTAAATTAATGAAATAATTCAGTTAAGGACACTGATTTTTTTAAAGAAATAGAAAACTTAGTTAGTTGGTATGATCACGTTTTTGCTTCGTTAACATTGCAAACCAACTTTCCAATTTAACATTCCAAGTTCTCTTGCATCCCATTAGTTATTTAGCACTTACAGTAAAATAATTTGTAACATTACATATTATACATATTACAAATCATTTTTATTACAAATTCACTACAGACGAAAAAGAGAATTTTTACTCACAACACACTCACACAGATTTCTCTCCAAATGCTCTCCAAATTCAACAAACTTTTGTCCTCAATTCCTTCTCATCCACTCCTCTATTTCACTCCCCATTCTATCCCTTAATCCTCACTCATCTAGCCTATAAAGCAGGCCATTTAACACATGTAAAGAGAGGAGGGAAATTAAAGAAAATTCCGCTCCAAACCAGATCAAAAAGAGGAAGAAAATTGATCTAAAAAAACTATGCACAAATTCTAAAGTTCCTCATCCAAATCTCTAAACCAAAAACTTTATCATAACCTACAAAGCAAAGAGAAGAGAAACATGAGCTCATACGTAAACCGTAAATGTCCAAGAATAAAAAATGCGCAAAAGTGATTGATAATTCAGCATTTCTCTACCTGCACGCATTCACACAAATCAAATTACTGCAAAAGAAAATGGAAGGAAATGCATCAGAATTATTCAAACTATAGTGTCGCGGTTTTCACTTAAGCTACTAAGAATTGAAGACAACACTACTAGAAAAACTCTGTTTTCCTGCGGATTTACCTGCGGATTCGAGCAAAATTTCCGCAGGAAACGTGTTACCTGCCGATTTTCCTGCGGTTCTTGGTCCCCAGCTAAAACCTTCGTGGGTAATATCTTCGGCAGGAAATTCCGCAGGAAATTCCGCAGGTAAATCCGCAGGAAAATGGCCGCAGGTAAAGCCGCTGTAAATTCCGCAGGTAAATCCACAGGAACGATAAAATTCCTCAGGTAAATCCGCAGGTAATGTATTTCTAAATTTAAAAAAAAAAATTATAAATTATTATTTGCTTCTCTATCAGTATACAAATACATCTGATATATATGGTTACAACTTACTAGAAATACTAGCCTCAACTGCTTTCTCCTTATTTTCAACTTCTTTAGGCAATCCAATATCAAGATCTGCAAAGTTATATAGTTGTGAAGCTCTCATCAACAATTAATTCTTTAATAATTTTATGATTCAGTCCATCGTTTACATATTTTGTTACTCATAATACGTAAACATAATGGTTATGAAACCATTTTTAACAAAATGAAAACATATTATTAGTTCATAATAAATCCACTTCAACTCCAAGAGAGATGGAATGTCTGCAGGAGCCTCTTCAACCATATTATCGCCTTCTTTAACAAGGAAGATTATTCCGGCTCAGGAGGAAACAGTCCTTTTGGTGCTGGCAGGTGAAAGTAAAGAACATTATTTAGTTGGCTATATAAATCTTGCCTGCTACTTTCTCTTTGTTCTCTAACTCATGAAATTAAACCAAGGCAGCCATATGTTTCATTCACAAGTCAGCAGCATATACAATCAAGTTCATATCAAGGGCATATGTATTCAATCCAAACACATTGCAATTCAAAAAAAAAAAGGGGAAGCGCCTGCAGTTAACATAACAGGGGTTTTACCGATTTTTCTGTGACTTCTGAACCTTCTATTGAACAAGCACCATCAAGCCCTGGACAATCATAACAGAAAGTTCAGAATTAACATTCAGAATTAACACCTTCCTAACCATCATTCCCCAACTAACTTTTAATCGATTTTCGTTTTAATCTCCAATTAATTGGTACTATAACTGATATCCCATAACAGAAAAACATTGCATCCTAACTTCTCTTCAAAGACCAAATTATTTTAAATGTAGGATCTACTGTAAGATTTAGGAAGAACTAGAAGCCACTGTGTTACTACTTGTGAATGAGCTGGCTATTGCTATTGTTCTTAAACCTTGATTACATTAATTGTAAAATAGTTTCAGTACTAGATTTTGTGATATCTGTAGCTATGTTAGTATTTGTCTATAAGTTTCTGGAAGACTCTCTTAACCTCAGTGTCATACCCCAAAATTTGCCCTCATATATTTTCATATGTCATTTTATTTCAAGTAATTGACATAACCCATTCGGTAAGGATTTGAGTGTACAAGCGCGAGAGGTCCTGGATTCGAGTCTCACTTACTGACATTTTTACCTCTTATTTGTTTCTAACTTTAGTTTTAACTTTATTTTTATTCAAAATCAAAAAAATATGTTTTTTATCATTTTAATACTTAATTTTCGTATTTATTATTTAATCATTTTTTTAAAAAAATTAATTTTTCAATTTTTCATTTTTTTTCATAAAAAAAACATCAAAAAATCATAAAATAAAAAGATTTGAAAAGATTTTACAGCTTTTTGCATTTTAGGTTAGTATTTGTAGTTTTAGGAAAGAATTGACGTAATTGGTTAAATATAATCATAAATCTCAAATCAAATAATTTTAATTTGGGACTTTTGATTATTTTAATTAATCATAATCAATTTGATTTTATGCATTTTTTAACTTCTTAACCTAATCTCTCATCTTATAAATAGTCACTCTTCACACAAAAAAGAAAAAAAACGGATATAAATCCTAACCTATTCACAGCAAACACTTTCATCTGTATAGAAATTCCACCGACTCTTACAATCCTAGTCTTCGTTCACTAACCATACACACAAAAGTTTCAGCCACATCCAATTCGGTGAGGCTCTGCAATCCAAACGCGCAAGATTCAACAACGAATACAAATCCACACTGCAATTAAGCCTTGTTCAACACACTGATCACCAACAACGCTCAGGCCATCGATTCAACTCAGAATCATCACCTTCAGCAGGTGACAAACAAAGAAGAAGTAAAGGAGAAAACAACCTCCAACAACTTTGACGAACTCAGCTTCAACAACAAAACAAACAGGTGTTTGTAGATCCGATTCGCTTTCGCCGACATCAACAAACGGAACAACTCCTCCGTCAGCCGCGAGCTCCACCTCGACACGCCCAGCTGTCGTAGCTCCTCAACCACCGTCGATTCCCATGGACCGCTTAGTGCCTCTCATTCACGATCTCGCGTAACCGACGCCGCCACGGTGAGGTTCTTTTCAACTTTCAATTATTTGATTCTTATGTGCTCTTGCTTCTGTTAATTGAAATTAGAAAGACAAGAGGTTAGATTTAAAAGAGACATTGCTCTGGTTTGAAAAGGAATTGGAGACCGAGTGAACAAAAGTGAGAGGATGTGTTTTTGCTGTTTCCACTTGCTGGTAATATTTTTTTTATTTTGAGTCTAAAATACTTGGTCACGTGTCGTGAACCTATTTGTTGAGTAAACAACTTTGAAAAAGTCATGCATTTGGTAAACGTGGTGGAGTGTCTTACCACATATTCCATTCATTTTTTTTTTTAAAATATTAAAGAATAGATTTGATTTGTTTCATGTCATTAAATAAAATAAAAATACAAAAAAGGTGATTTAGTTTTTCTTTTCTATATTAAAAATATTAAAAAATATATATAGTTTTGTTTTTATTTCAAATTTGTCTTCGGATTTTCATATACTTATTTCTCGATTGATGTTCGTTAATATTTTTGTCATTTATTCATGTATTATTTTATGTATCCGTACTACCGTTTTCTTGTGTTTTCTTGTTTATTGCGAGGTACATTCGAGCGAGTACATCCGAGCTGTTTATCTATTCTCGTAGATATTCGCAAATTCATCCTCAAATCTCCTCCATTGGATCACAGAGCTAAGTTCTGGATTTAATTTCTTTTAATTTTCTTTTGCCTCTTTTTATCAAACTAGGGTTAACCCTAGTTGCCTCTGAACAAATAATACACTCACTCGCTTCTGTTTATTCTTTCCTTTTCAATTTTCAGGGTTTGATGGCCGCCGAAGCTACGAGTTTGGTAACCCTAAAACCCTAACCTTGATATTTTTTTTTGTTTATTATTACTTATGTCAAACCCTATTAAGGGATCCGCTGGTTACAATTTCCCTCCCCCGTATCTGTTTTGGTTATATTATTTAAATGCGTGGTTAGTAATCCTAGGGAGTGCAACCTTCGAATCGAACATAGAATCATTAATTTTACAAGATAATATACTTGAATATAATCACGTGATTGGTGCACACACGCACACTCTTGGGTAACCTCTCTGTTGCCTTGTTGCTTGTTGCCTTGTTGCCTTGTATTTTGTGCAGCCTCGATTAAAGGTCATGGTCCCTAATGATGCTGCCTTCGATACACTAACATGACCTCGACCCTCGGAAGTTGCCTACGGAAAATGTTGAGGTATCTTCTGGTTGCCTACGAAAGGCTATTCTGATCCTTCCCCTTAGACTACCTGCCTCTCTATGGCATGAGTCAGTCTTTGAGCGAATGATAATTCGATGACCCTTCTACCTCCAAACGAAAGGCTTCCTGCCCTCTTATGGCAAGGATTGACCCTTTCATTCTGAAAGGCTAAAAAGAGACCTATCATCTGAGTTTAAGGTAATTGCCCCTAATTGCCTTGCCATGCTCTATTTTCTATATTCTTTCTCAAAATTCTTCAAAAGCTGGCTACGCTCATTTACGAGCTAAAGTCCATTTTTCCTCTTTCATCTACATTTTCTGAAAACGAGCCAGCAAAGCAATTAAGAGCCCATGGAAAACCATGGATGCAAAGGGTGCCTTACACCTTCCCTTTGCATAAATTACCCCCGAACTTAGATTTCTTTAAAAGGTTTTTTCTGTTTCTTTTAGCCTTTTTGAATTTGTTTGGATAAAATAAAAGTCGGTGGCGACTCATGCTTAACCGCAACATTTCGATCGATAAAAAGTCAGTTCACCGTATTACACTCAGGTTTCATTATAAATTTAAATGTGTTGAATTTAAATAAGACAAATTCATTGAACAATAAGTTACATTACTAAAAATGACTCAAAAAACAAAGCTCCTACTAATCTAAAGACTTGACAAACAAGAAGCATTAATGAATTAGTTCACCTCTGAAGTATGCCCTTCCAAAGTTATCACATCTGAGCTAGGAATTTCACATGGCTGAGATGTTGATGTTGTACAGATGTCCATGGGCATATACTCCATTTAAGCTATATATTCAGAAAGACTATAATTCTATAGCACAAAAATACAACAAAGTTGCGGAACTTATTTATACTATAGGGTGGAAGAATGCATGAGAGTTTAAGAGAAGTTAACATGTCTTGACAAAAAAGTTAAAGGAATGAAAGTGTGTATAAACTTAAGTTATTATTTTATTCTTAACATACCCCTTTGAGCTACGTCAATTCATTGAAACAACCTGAATTTTTTTATAACATTATCACTAATACTTTTCTAAATAGAACTTATTAAAAAAAAACTAACAGTGCCAACATAATCATCTCATTCTAGTTTATTCAAAATCAAATTGATATTTTAATGAAAAAGGCTAAAACAAAGGGTTTCTTCCCTAGAAGTGATTGTTCCAAATAAGATGCCACCAAATGTTACCAACACTACATTCAGTAATAATTGTTGAAGTTCATAAACATACCAGGTCTGCAATATTGCCAACACATTCTCCTTTAGCAGTGACATCCCCTATGTTTTCTCCTTTAGCAAAGGCTTTATAAATTGGTGTCCTAGTTTATGTTGATGTTACAGCAGCAACATTCTAAGAGGATAAATAAACTAGTTAGCCTAGAGAACTGACATTCGGTCATGACAACCAACTAAAATCATCAAACCTTGAGAACATTAGCAGCACAAGCCAAAGGAAGAAATAAATGTGGTGCTGCAACAGTTGCTAGTTCCACCCCAGCACCCAACTCCATCAGAAGATCACCGGCAAACCGCAACTATAACATAACAACTTTCAGACATCATATTGTACTATAGCTCTGAATTGAATTATCAAATTGAAGTATATCACTACCTGTTTGAGGTGTGATTTGAAATCACACATCATTCCCCATTTCCTTCAATGATTTCAACAGTTTTGATTGAATCAACAACCTCTGGAATCCAAGACGGAAATAACGGCAACATCATAACCAATTCACAATCTGTGATTTGAACAGAATCATCAACAACACAACATCACAGCATAAGAAAATTAAAACTAAAGCAAAAAGAAGAAAAAATATGGTTGGGACATTTCATCAAACACCTTGCGAGCGAGGATGAAATCTGCATTAATTTTAATTCAAACCAAAATATGCACCGAAATCAAATCACAATCAAACTTTAGTAGAACCCGTAATTGAGTTGAAACCGTAAAAATGCATTTATTCCAAAACGCAACGATTATGAACAGAAAACTTAAATCAAATTCTGAACTGAAACTAAACTTGATTTGAAATTGATACAAACCTGTACCGAAAACTTGGCACGAATGTAAAATCTGAACCGTGAAAAAACTCTACTCGAACCAAAAGAGAACTGAGTAACAACTCGATTCTGAACAAAAACCTTCGCGAACACCAAACATAACCGTGAAGCTCAAATAGAACCGCGAAACCGAAATTGAAACAATTCAAAATTGAAAACTAAATCTGATTGCTGGTTGTTTGTTCTATCAATTTCGGTGAGGCATTTTATCGAATACCTTGTGAGCAAGATCGAAAGCTGCATTTTCTTTTCCTCGTCGCTTCAACCGGTAAGCATTCCTCCATTCCCAACTTTATGATCGCGTATGCTTGCTGTAACTTTAACTCAAACTGAAATTTATATTAAAATCGAATCACAATCAGTTGTAGCATAACCCGTAATGAAGTAAAAACCGTAAAAATGCACAGAATCACGAAACAAAACTAACCTGCTCTGAGTTGAAATTTCGAGCGCAAACAGATTCTGAACCCCAACGCGAATCGAATCCTGAGTCGATAACAATTCGAATCAGTTCTGAAATCCAAATCCAACCAATTCGAGACCAAGAGAATCTGCGTCATAAATGTTG
Source organism: Vicia villosa (assembly GCF_029867415.1). Lineage (NCBI taxonomy): Eukaryota > Viridiplantae > Streptophyta > Magnoliopsida > Fabales > Fabaceae > Vicia > Vicia villosa. Next base: position 321,723 of record NW_026705840.1, on the reverse strand, counting down.
TTGTTGTGTAAGAATTGAGAGAGAGAGAGAGAGAACATGAGTTTGAGAGAGTGTTGCACAAGAGAAACCGAGAAAGCTTAGCCAATGCGCGTGAGAAAAAGTGCTTCTCCGAAGAAGCGTTTCTGAATAAGTCGTTTGCTTTCCCCGAAGAAGCATTTTTAGGTTTTTTGTGTAAGCTGCATTTTTAGGTCACTAATCCTCCTTATTTACCTTTTCTTTAATTTTATTTTTTTAAATTTTATATCTATTATTGAAATACACCAAATTATATTATATATAACTATAACTATATTATATATAACTATAATTATATATTTTTAATATTAACAAAAATAAAAAATAAACTATTAAGTAAAACTAATATATTTATTATTTAATTATAATAAAATAGATTTAAATGATTTAATCTTAATTTGTTTTTTATTAATTAAAAAATTAATTTTGACATTCTATAACATAAATATATATCAAAATTTTTATACTTTTAATTTTATTTAAAAAAATAACATTAAAATTAAAATTAAAACTAATTAAAAAATATAAAAGTAATGAATAAAATAAAGATTAAAAATCTCAATCTAATTTTATAAATATCAATGATTATAAAATAAATAAAATTATGTTTTAAATGAGACTTAAAAAAATAAAAGATGATATACTTATAGTGTAAATTAATTTTACATTATCCTTACATATTTAAAAAACTTCAATTTTGAATCATAACTAAACAAACATAGCATGTATAATATAACTTTTTTTTAAAAATATTATAACATTATTATTTACAAACCCATTACAAAACCTATATATCTTTTGTAAAAAAATAAAATATTCTATATGTCAATTACAAAAGTGAACCAAAAGCAAAAACTAAGTTGTTGGGTGAAAATTAAGTGTGAATTTTAAAACAAAAAATAGTTTTTGATTAATATTAAAGAAAACTTATTATTATTTTTAGAAAATATTTATAAAAAAAAAATCCAAATAACCATGTTTAATAATTTATTTACACCAAAAACCATGTTTTCGGCAAAATTACGCATATGACCAGGTTTCAGAGGTGGTCTCCACATAGGAGCCACCTCAGGTGGCGCCAAAGACCAAAACCTCTTAACCTATGCGCCACCCAGGGTGGCATCAATGCATATTTTTCCCTTTTTAGCCACCTAGGGTGGCGCCTATGTATATATATATTTTTTTTTTGTTTTTTTTTTTGTTTTTTTTTTAATTGTTTATATACTATTTTTTTTTAAATTTTTTTTTTTATTAACAAAATTGTTTTAACAATTAAATAAATAATGAAACACCACATGTCATTCATTCCAAACATTACAAATACAAGAAATGCAGAAACAACATTAGAAATACGGTCATACAGTTCAAACATTACAAATACGGTACACAAAAGATAAATAATAAAACATGGATATTATGCTATTCACGACCCCTCCGACCATGACCCCTCCGACCCGGCGCCGGACCATGACCCCTCTCACCGCCAGTTCCGCAATCTGGAACTACTCGAATCCGGTTGGAAGGATCTCGACGACCGACTTCTCCACGACCCCCCCTATTCCTTGGTTGTTCTTGTTGTGTCTGGGTAGGCGGTCCTCGGATTAGCCCCTCCATGCGCTCATTGGACATGTATTCTTGTATGTTGCTGTCAAATAGTCGGGTCCCCATGCCCTCAAAGATTTGTCTTGGCGGTGGAGTTGCGTCACATGGTCGGTAAAATCCAGCGCTTGATTGACCTTGAAAAAATGGCATTGTTTGCTGGGGTGTGGTGTACCCATATTGTTGGTATTGTGGAAATTCGTACTGTGACGATTGAGTGGTCATTTGCTCGTTTGGGTCGTAATTGTCATCTAGACCCATGTCGGGGCTGGGTTGCCTATTGTAGCTGGAGGGGCCGGCGTCGCCGTGTTGTTGGGTGAAGGCCCATGATTGTTGCTGGATGGGTTGCCTAGTGGAGGAGGAGGGGCCGGCGTCGTAGTGTTGTTGGGTGAAGCCCCACGATTGTTGTTGGACGGGTAGCCTAGTGGAGGGGTCGGCGTCACGGAGTTGTTGGGTGAAGCCCCATGATTGTTGTTGGAAGGGTTGACTTTGGTAGGGCGTTGTTGGTGTTGTTTGAAATTCCTCATGGTCAGGTTGTTCGGATGTTTGGCGTTGTCGGCGTTGTTGGCGTTGTTGTCGTTGTTGGGGTGGTTGTTGGGGTGGTTGTTGTGCGTATTGTTGGGGTGGTTGTTGTGCGTATTGTTGGGGTGGTTGTTGTGCGTGTTGTTGTTGGCGGGGGTCGTGTAGGTAGTAGGGGTCTGACACATACATATCGGGGGTTGTGACTGTTCTATACCAAGCAAGTTATGTCGCGGTTGGAAACATGGGGAGTTGGGCAACAGGGAATTGTAACAGACGGCTGCGACGCTGCCTCCACATCTCACAAAATTCAGGTGCGAATGTACGATAATCTGCGTGGTCCCATTGATTGTTAACTCTTTTAATATGCCAGCGACCCAAATCAGTGGGGGGATCCGGGATCGGTTGATGCATGCCAAACTGCAGTCTCACACGGTCAGATTGGTGCATCTCAATGATGTTGAACCTTATTATCGGTACTACTGCAGTCCAAACTTCCCGGTCACTCTCGTTTGGCTCATGGTCTAGCAACAAGTATGGTCTCCAATTAAACTGCGTGGGAGAAAAAATAACATATTATTAAAAAGCATGATGAATTGTAATACATCTATATGATCATATAAAAGTTTAGGGATAATACATCTTCAGCTCGGAGGTGATCAATTAGGTCCCGATATAAAACAACACTCCCCCTCGGATTCTTACTGTAATCCAATTTAGGACCACAGAACCTAAAAAATAAAGAGCAAAAATGTTATTTCAGATTTTTATGAAAAAGATAGTTAGCATTCAAGGAATAGCGTTGAAAAAGAGAAAAAGACGTACCTTGTTGCATAAGGGAACGTGTAGTTGTTCCTGCCTACCGGGGACAGCGTCGGCATTCTCCACCAACCCCATACTTGTAGGAGGAACGCACATCCATAGAAGGTGCACTTCTCGGCAACCGCGTTCTTACAAAGAGACTGGTATAACATCGCCAAAACGGCGGACCCCCAACTATATTTCCTAATCTTGCTAATACTGTCAAATTTACTTAAATAGAAAAAGTTGACAGTGTTACCTGTCGACTCCGGGAATAAAAGTTTACCAAACATCAACATTATATAAACCTTAGTCATTAACCAAACATGCTCCTCAGTAAAGTTGTCCATCAAGACGAGTTCATCATAGTAATCTCTAAGGGAGACCAGACTGATACCCTGGCCTCTTGAACCTTGAGTAGGCACAACTAGATCTCTTCCCAACACTCTCTCACACATTGAATTAGCATGTTGAACAGATCCATTAACAGCCTTGCCATCAATGGGCAGACCAAGTAACATATAAACATCCTCTAGAGTAATAGTACACTCACCTATTGGAAGATGAAACGTGTGGGTTTCAGGCCTCCATCGCTCTTGTAAGGCAAGGATGAATTTTCTGTCTATGGTGTTGTTGTTAACTTTTATGATATGTCCGAAGCCACATGCTTGGAGATTCGGAATAATCCTCTCGTCGGGTTCAACGTAAGCGTGAGAACGTGTACGGAATCGGTCAACAGCCTAAGAACCACAAATAAATCGATTAAACTGGATATCATATACGCATAGATGTTTAGAAATAAATAAGTATAAACTTACAAAGGTCGCCAAATTCGCTCTAGTTCCTCTGTGTGTTTCACCCATGGTAAGAAGTTGTTGAGCCATTTTCAAGAACTCTTTAAGTTTTCTGCGGAATTGAAAATGCAAAGTGGTTTTTTGAAGAAGAAGAATATATGTTGGTGAAAAGAAAACAAGTATATGAGAGTATTTATAGAGGGTTGGTGGTTGTTGATGTTAAGTGCATGAGGGCCAAGTGGTGAGCATGCATGTGATACAGATATCAAAGTGATAAAGATGGGTTCACATGCATTCTGTGTTGAAATGACCATGCATTCCCGTGTTTTGTGCTGACTTTGTCTAGGCATGCATGCATTAATTGTTTCTGGCAGAATAGACTAGGCCTGCATCCCGTGTTCGGTGTTGAATTGTCTAGGCATGCATGCATACAGTATTCCGATGCAGGTAGATCACATGCTGGCGGATCAGATTAGGGTTTTGGCAGTGGGGACCACTAGACAAAATTAGGGCAAAAAAAAAACAAAAAAAAAGAAAATACACTAATGCGCCACCCCAGGTGGCGCCATGCTGGAAAAATTTTGTCTAATGCGCCACCCCAGGTGGCGCCTACATGCTACTGTTATTTTTTTTTTTGAAAATTTAGGGTTAGGGTTTGGTTAGGGTTTTCTATGTTTTTTTTTTGAAAATTAAGGGTTAGGGTTTGGTTAGGGTTTGGTTAGGGTTTTCTGTGTCACCGAAAATAATTAGCATACAGTCTTCGCATGTGATTGTACAGTGTACACTGTTCAGTATGGTTGTGTCTGGTCAAGTCGACTGTAGTTCACCAGTGGCAAGCACACCTCAAATCAACTCAGGCATTCATTTTCCGTCAACTTTATTCGCATGTGATTGTACAGTATGGTTGTGTCTGGTCAAGTCGACTGTGCAACAGTTCAGCAGTGTCATGCACACCTCAAATCAATTGTGAAACAGTCTGGTGTGCAGCAGTGGCATTTATTCATCAAATCAACTCAGTACGCATGTGATTGTATAGTATTCGCCTTCATAATTGTCATCACTCAATGTTCGTCTACATAAAGGAAACCTATAACGTGTAAACTAACACAACACATTACACATCTGATTACATATTTGAAATAAAACTCTCTACCCACTCAACAATGGCCCCTCCGCAATACATTATCAACGCTCATATTTTTGGCGAGACCTATGACAACGAAGAAGTTGGTTTTCTGTTTAGAAACACTGAGGTTAAACGATTTTGTTTAAGCAGAAAAGCAAATTTCAGTTACTTCAAAGGGAGATTAGAGACGAAGCTTGCAATGGGTGGTGTATCCCAGATTTTTTACCAATATCGATTTCTTCGTGGAGACAACCCGGTCAAGTTTATCCAAGTTAAGATCAAAGACGATGAAGACATGCAGAATATGTTTGCCAATCATGAGTATTCTGGTTACGAATGCATAGAACTGTATGTTACTCTACCAGAAGTTCAAACCACACAAATGGTTGAGTCACAAGTCATTGATGCACTTGGAGACGAGCAAGCAGAGGTCGACGTTGTAGATGAAGAAGAAGAAGCACCGGAAATAGAAGTTGATAACCTGGTAAACGAGGAAAGTGAAGATGAACCGGAAGTTGTTGTACCACGAGATCAAGTGCATATGCCTCCAGTGCACATGAGGAACCTGAATTTTGATGGGGATGACGAACCATCGACTGATATTTTCTATGATCCATACACCCAAACAGATCAACGGTTAAAAGTAGGAGACAGATTTCGTTCTAAGGAGGCATGTATCATGGCCATGGGTTGACAGTCTTGCTAGAGAGAAATGGACCAGATCATACGACAACGGGAAGCGATGGGGGCACATGACTACGAATCTTGTGGAGTCTATGAACGGGGTGTTTAAGGGCATCAGACACCTTCCGATTACTGCCTTGGTGGAAGCAACATACTATAGGATGGCTTCTCTTTTCGCAAGAAGAGGTGAGCGTTGGAATGCAGTTATAGAATCCGGACAATTATGGAGTGAAACATGCGTCAAATTCATGAAAGAGCAATCTGCCAAAGCCAACAGCCACATTGTGACATCTTTCGATCGATTCAACCGGACCTTCAGTGTTAAGGAAACGATTGACCATAACGAGGGCCTTCCGAGACAACAATACAGGGTTCTTATAGATGAAGGGTGGTGCGATTGTGGAAAGTTTCAAGCCTTTCGGATGCCATGCTCTCATGTAATTGCAGCATGTTCGTATGCGCATCAAGATCCGTTAGCACTTTTATCTCCCATTTACAAGGCAGATACCTTGCTCGGGGTGTACAACAACTCATTTCAAGTGATGGCAAAGGAGGATTATTGGCCTACGTATGAAGGGGACGTGGTTTGGCATAATGATAACATGCGGAGAAAGAAAAGAGGCCGCCCGAACAGCACCCGGATCACAACCGAGATGGTTCATGAGAAAATGGTACGAAAGTGTAGCATATGTCGTGAAGTCGGGCACAATAGAAATACCTGTCCTAACCGTGGATCAAATTCCACCAACAATTAGTTGTATGTCATCTGTATTTTTATTGACAATGTTTTTGTATTTGTATTAGTATTCGTAAATGTATTTGTATTTGTATTTCTATTTGTTATGTATTTGTATTATCCTTTATTAAATCAACTAGTTATGTCTTTGTCTCGTAGTGAAATTGTCTTCATGGCCCATACTGCCACTCTTTATTTTGGACAGTCAGTCAAATACGCATGCTTTCGTCTAGTCCCATCAAGTCAGTCATTGATCAGTGTGTCTGCATTTATCATACATGTTAGGCGTGCTTGTAAACAGTACGCAACATCATTAATTTTTTCTACCCACTACTATTATAAATTAGGGACTCCTATGGTTGAGTTTACACACAGATACACAAACTCCAAATACCAAACAATCACACAAACACAACCATGCCTCGCCGGACAACCACTAGGCCAGATGGATGTCACCGGACAACAGAGTTGCCGCCCCGGAGATCAACATGGCGTGCCGAACCTGAGCCGGAGTATCGCAGAAGGAACGGACATGTCATATTCTCCTCCGTCAAACCTCCCATGCCGGTTATATTTTGGAATATCTCTTCCGTCGAGCAACTCAAGAGGACTCTCCTGAGATTTTTAGAGGGGGAGTACGAGGCCGGCGAACAGATAAGAAGCATCAAGAGGCTTAAAACAAGGGCCGATCCTGTGACTGGAGCAACGATAAGTTTCTGGCATAAGGTGGAATACGACATTGATGCCATTCAAATGATGCATGGACCTAATGAAATTGTTTTAACCGTGGTGATTTCTTAGATGTTTTACTTTATCTTTTCTGTTGGTTATTTTCTATGTATCATTTGAATGATCAATGAACTACTCTTTTCCGTGGACACTCGACTTAGCCGATTCACTGAACTTAGCCGATTCACTGAACTTATATATTTATGTTGAAAACCATTTTATTAATAAATAAAAAAAAATTAAAAAAAAATAGTATATAAACAACAAAAAAAAAACAAAAAAAAACAAAAAAAAAAAAGCAAATGAGAGTAGGCGCCACCCTAGGTGGCTAAAAAGGCCAAAATACTCATTGAAGCCACCCTGGGTGGCGCATGAGTTAAGGGAATTTGGCCTATGGCGCCACATGAGGTGGCTCCTATGTGGAGACCACCTCTGAAACCTGGTCATATGCGTAATTTTGCCGAAAACATGGTTTTTGGTGTAAATTATTTATTAAACTTGGTTATTTGGATTTTTTTTCAAATATTTAAATCTATTAAGCTTTTTTTGAAAAGAATAATAAAATCTATTAGACTTTTTTTTAGCAAAAAAAAAGGTTTTTATGTTACAAAACAAATATTTTATATTATTTTTTAACTTAAAAAAATAATTTTAAAAAATTACAAAATAATTCGCAGCAAAATCCGCAGAAAGTTTTCCTGCGGAATTACCTGCAGATTTTGTAATATAGTTTGATTTTATTAAAACAGATTTCCGCAGCAAAATCCGCAGGAAATGTACCTGCGAATTTACCTGCGCATTTTGTATTGTAGCGACATGTTTTTATAGAATTATATATTCCGCAGCAAAATTCGCAGGTATACCTGCGGAATTTTCTACCAATTCTTGTTCCGCAGGAAAGTTTATTTTATTTAATAAATTCCCAGGAAAATCCGCAGGTAAAGCTGCGGAAACTTTTTCGCAGGAAATTCCGCAGGTAAATCGTGTATTTCTAGTAGTGCAAGTGATGACATCAAAATACATGTGCAATCCAAGATGTCTGAGCAAAGTATTATTGTTAAATGAGAAATGATCCATACTTGCATTGAATTCGCTTCCGATCTTATCGTTGGTGGGTTTTGCTCGAGCTCTCGTCACCATTAAACTGGCCAAGTATGCAGCACAAGATTTGCCATGAATCTGCATATAAACATTGCATCATGATCAGCCCAATAGAAGGATAAGTTCTAAGCTAGGAGTAGCAGAAACTTGTTGCAACAATCTACCAAAATATGAGTATGACACAAAATGCAAGCAACATGTTCAAAAACGTCGTATCAGTTTAATGTTAATTGCAGAAATAAAGAAGATGCATCATTAAAATTCAAACAATGCCACGATACACAATTAAAAACTCCTGGAAATTTGGAGATTTTTTCCAACTCATCAATTCAAAAATCCCTGAGAAATAGGAGATTTTTTTTTTTGAATTGGCTCTTAGAGGATGCTTCTGATTCTCTTACGACACCTTCTTTAATGGTGGAAAATGCCTAGTTGAACTTAAAGCGGCAGCACGAGCACGAGTAAATCGACCTAGAACCTCTCTAGCTTTCAAAATGTCACTCTTCCTCATCTCTACAAGATCCAAAAGAACTCCAAATACTAAATCTCGGTTGGTGAATTCTACAACAAATGATAACAAATACTAAACTAGTGTACATAAGAAATAAGCAAATATTGCCAAATGATAACTTGTTGAATTCTTAGAAGTTAAACAACAATATGTAACATATTTTGTGCATATCTCATCATTACCTAATAACTTAGCGTACATATTTAACATAATAAAAATCCTAAACGAAAATAAAAAACTCTCATAAAATCAACATTTTTCCCAAACCCTAAACCGGATTCACATATCCTGAGATGAAAGGAAAAACATAATTTTATAGTCAAAATAAAAATGTGCAAACCTAAACGAAAACGAAAAAGAAAGCCTAAACGAAAACAAAAACAAAAAAATGCTGAAAATTTGGATCTGGAAGAAGGGAAAATAGGTCTTGTTGGAGCGAGAGGGATACTGTACAAAAAAATATGAGAGGAAAAATGAGCTTATGAATTGCAATGATTTGAAACTGTTTATGTTACCTTAGTAAGTCGGAGATAGATGAAAAGAAACTGATGGTTTTTTACACAGTCTTGAAAATGTGAGGAGGTAGATGAGAGAAGATGTAATGAATCTGAAGAGAGAAGAAGAAGACAAGGGTTTGAATTTGAAAATCCTAGCCGCAAAGGAGAGAGAAAGAGAAGAGAATGTGTGTTGAAGTGAGAGATAAGTGATTATAGCTGCCACTTAAATTTGAATTTTTTTGAAAAAGGAAAGATAGAGGGAAACCATTGTAAATGGGTTATAGTTGCTACTTGGCAAAAAATTTAGTTTTCATTGGAAAATGAAAGGTGTATTTAGTCAATTACATAAAAGGACATCAATTAGTGTAAATGAAATTTGAGTTAAAGGGTAATATAGGGTATTTAGTAGCATGTTTGATGATTAGATAAGTAGTTGATTGGGTTGTCGCCCACAAAATAGTGTTCACGTCATAGGTAACGTCGACTTAAAATGATGCTACTTTGTGCCACGTGTTTACTTATGATTGGATAACCTAAATAAAATGTTTTCCCTGTCAGACTTTAGCGTCTGTTTTCTGCGACGCTATATATTGCCACGTCATTCTTAGGAGTCCTCACGCCGATACTAGATTTTTATTTGTTTTAATCAGCGAGGGTTATGACCGACGCTACCCGTTTTTTAGATCATACCAAAAAGTTTCTTTTTTAAAATCTATTTTTTGGTTGTACCTGAAACCTACTTTTTTTTAATCTGTTTAACCTAAAACCTTCTTTTAGATGTAGAAATGTATATAAACAAATTGGTATAAAATTGTATACAAAGCTTATTTAATCCAAATTGATAGAAACCAATCAAAACATGTACAAATCATGTTTAATCCAAACTAGTATAAACCATTCAAAACATGTATATAAATCCTGATCAATCCAAACTAGTATAAACCATTCAAAACAGGTATACAAAGCCTATTTAATTCAAACTGGTACAAAGTAAAGTGGTATAATTCAAAGCTTGTTTGATTCAAAATGAAACTATTACAAATTGGTACCATTCAAATTAATGCCATTGAATCCAAATTGATACAAAATTAAACTTGTTTAATTCAAAATGAGAAACATTGAGAATCTAACAACACTATTGCAGCAAAAGCAGAGATAAAAGATCATCACGATTTTGATTTTGTGTAACACCAACTCTACTGATTAATATTATCATATTCCTCATCCTTCAGCAACATTTAAAAAACAATGTAAAAGTTATTATAAGCTGCTCGATTCACAAAGAAACGTATTCAAAAGAAGATTTTGTATTTCTTTTAAACTAATATAACAATCACATGATATATCTCTATTATTATATTTGTGCTTTAAACTTAGAATATTAGTAAATCATCACTCATTAATTATATATAGCACGTAAATCATCACTCATTAAATAAGTAACACTTAAAAATGAACGCATAGAGCCATTAACATTAGGCTTGAATCTAGCCTAATAGGTTTCCACAATAATACAAATCAATATTCGAATTCCTATTAAAATTCTAGTGAGGGAACATATGAAAAAACATATAAAAAAATGTTATTAGTTTATTTTGAGTCCATAGAAAAAACTGCTTGTATCAAGTTTTGACTCCGGTATAAAGTAAAAGGTGTCCATACCGATACTGTTATTCGCCGTTTGTGATGAAGACCAAATTGTCGCAACATCTATACCGACCGAAATCCCGAAAGAATTTTCAAGATTGTGACCATTATATAAAACCTTGATTCAGGCCATATTACTATAGTATTTTGATATTTTCTTAAGTTCTAACTCTAGTGGCAGAGTATGTGTCCTAATCCAGACTTCTAAAAATAATGAAGTATGCATTAGTTTCACTACAATTGAAATATCACAGTTTCACATAGCTGAGCTTGTTCATTCAAATTAGCTACAGTTTCAATTAATTTTTTTTATTAAATTGAAGTTAGAAGAAAGTAATCATGTCAACAATTGTAAAGCACACATAATGCAGCTATGTGGATTGACCAATTACATCTGCAAGTAGTTAAATTCCTCTACCCACGTGGAAACCTAACCAATAGGGGTAGTAGACCATCAACAATTAGATTGTGTTGTGAATCAATGATACCGTGGATCATGCCATCCCTGGTTTAGGCATATGAAGACACCTCGAAAATCTGCCTGCTGGCATCATCAACCAGGAAGCTTAATTTAATACAAAACCTAGCTATCCCTGCATTTCTGTGCATTACTACCAACCAATATTTAAGACTATGGGGCCACAACCTGTAAACAGAAAGGAAATTCCTTATAGACAGATAGAGCCACGCCTAGAGATTCCATTCTAACCATGTTGGGGGCAAGTTCTCAAATTAATGGCCTTAAAGATCAGCGTGAGAAGCCCGAGGTGTTCATACATCCGGGACCAATAAATGAATCCCACACCATTCAATATTCTACTACTAGATTGATTGATTACATGGGGCTCCTTATTAGAGTAAATAAAGACGAATATGATTGTCACATGTTAAAATGGTAGTGGAGTTAATAGGAATGCATTCCATTCAAATCAACAACAACATCAGACACTTATTTCAACCATAAATCTTAACATAGATAAATCTAACCAAGCTAAGGATATATGTGTTGGAGCAGTACACAAGTCAAAGGAGTAGTAAAAGTACCAAAAAGTTATAATCAGGATGATCACTGGAATGAGCACTAGAAGGACCCGTCAGACGAGACTGAAACATATCAACCACTTGTTGCCGAAATGATTCAAATTGCTTTTCCAAGTCAGTTGTACGCGCATTAGCTCGTGCAGCCTCTTCACATGTAGCAGTTTCAGCTCTATGAGCTTCAATGGCTTGGTTATCTGCTTCTCTATTGGGGTTTGTAATTGACACTCGTGTCAAGTAGCTCACTCCATATCTTATGTTGCGCACCAACTGTGCAACTCCATAACACCGCCCCCGTGTTTTACCCCAGCAGCTTCTTTCCGAAATTGTATTTTTGTTGCTCAATCCACATCATCACTAGTTTGTGTTACTTGTGTCAGACTGCTCAAGTATTTTTCCTGTAGAACACAAAATTAATGTGTTAGAGATTAGTGTAAGTAGATAAATTCAATGGCAACTAGATATTGTTTATCGTCCTTATAGTAATCTGCTAAAGTTGTTTATATAAATTGAAACCTTTACACCAAAATATATACTACTGTCTGCTTAATTAAAACCTCAAATTAACAATTCAAATTCAAGTTTATAAGCAAAAGGAAATTTCTCAGCAAGTTACACCTCACAGAATCAGAGGCTAAATATCACATCAATTTCTCGCCAAGTATCACAGAAGCAGAGGCAAAAGAGAAATTTCTCAGTAAGTACTTTGGTAAACATAAAAGAAGAGGAAAAAGGTAATTATTTTTCAAAGAAATTAAGATAAGGAGAACTGTATTTAATATGTTAATTTAATCTATTGGTGTTCCAAAATTGTCGTTTAATTATATCCTTATACTATTTTAGCACAGTTTTAAATTTAAGATAATTTATCAATTCCATTTAACTATATTTTTAACAATATACTAGTATTATAAAAACCAGCTTTTCAATTTCCATAAGTTGACTCTGAACTCTAGTGCATTATTTATCGTTGGTTTTTAATTTATACTACCACTGAAGCATTCACTTAATGCAGGTAGTTGTATAATTGGTCTGTGAAAAAGCATTAATAACCTCTGTCACCTGAAGAAATTGTTTTCAACATTTTACAAAGTGTTAGGTGGTAAATTCGACACCACGTTGTTGTTAAGAGAAATGAAAAGATTTCGAGAAGATTGTAAGCCTTCGACATAATTTGGCATGATTAATGATATCTGTCAAAGTCGCCTTTATAAGGGAAGATGTTAGACTTGGACAGGGAATTACTTTGACGGAGAGGTTAAGTTGGAGCGAAGGTATAACTGCTATTTGTCCTGATCTGTTGTACTTAGAGACACATGGAGCTTCAAGGCAAGAGAGAAGCATGCAGAGCGCAACGTGGCGTGCTCTAATTGAAAGACCGTTAGAAACGGTTACATCGAATTAGTGTATGTATATATATATATATATATATATATATATATATATATATATATATATATATATATATATATATATATATGTATAGGGATCTTAATGTATAGATTCAGGGTGTTCATTTTGTACAAAATCTCAATAATTTACTCAAAGTATCTCTGTGAGAAACGAGCCAACCTAAGAATGTACGTATAAAAACACCATATTTACATTTCTTTTTCAGTTTTATACAGTTTCTTTACATTTCCAGAAATTTACATTCTCGTCATGTACATTCTTGCCATCTATCCTTCAATTGCCTTTACTTTGTCTATTTTACAAGTTTCAATTGCTACTTTAAATAAGTTCTGTATAGATTAAACAAAATTCAAAACAAGAACTTAATTCATGTCGAATTGTTCTTTACTTTTTATGGAGTTATTTTGAACATAAAGCACATGTCATAGGATCAATCTAGTTGATCCTGTGAGTAACCAAAAACTTGTTTTATTTTTGAAAGACTAGCACTTGTTTACCAATTTTCACGATAAACACAAAGTTGGCTAGATTTCACTCGAATCCAATTAGAAGAAAAAAAATATACTAGTACTAGTAAGGGTATTTACATTTTGTAAAATTATTTAATTTTATAAAATTCTTTTTAAAAAATCTTCCATTTATCGGTATTGATACTTTGCTTAAGGAACTTACATGTGTTGTCGCTGCACGATTATCAACCCACTCCCCATTCTTCTTTTACGGGTGGCAATGAATGTCTCATCCGGATGTGCGGGTCGCTTGAGCTTTTTAGCCTATAATTAAAGACAATATATATGGTTACAATGTTTATTAGATATAATTATATTAACACAATGTTATTACAAATAGAATATACATACCAATACCAATTCAAGTGCAACATCATGGTGAGCTTTACAACCTTTTGTTTGGACTGCCCCACCTCTACTTGGTGAACGATTAGTCTTATTTTATTGGGATACAACTTTGAATTCATCTGACTTCCACTTGCCAAGAAGTTTTGTATATTTAACCCAATAGGGTTAATATCACCCGTTACTCAATCTCAATTCTTCAGAGATGGAGACACCATCATTACACCAAATGGATTATTTGAGCTTGCTTTCTTTAGTCTTAAGAATCCAAACAAACGCTACCTCATAATTCAATTCAAAAATATTTCAACTCAAAATTTTCTAACTTGTGCTTATTTAGATCCTACTCTACGAGACTCTCATAATAACGAATTGATCTGACTCTTATCTGGTACCGGCTTCGTGATTACATTTAGTTCATTCATTTTTTATATTATTATCGGTTTAAAAAAAATTACTCAATTCACAATGTCCAAGCTCAATGAGTACCTTCACAAACCAAAGCTTCAATGATTGTTTTAAAATGCTCAAAACTTGATTCATATGTTAAATGCTCATTCATAATGATGAATGAACCTTTTTTTCATAATTCCAATAACTAACTACATACAAAACATGATTGATATGCTAAATGCTCAATCATAGTAGATAAAAGTGAACAAGAATTTACTTTGAAACCTTGAGAAGAATCTAAACGAAACAACAAATTGAAACAACAAATTGAAACAATGAATTGAATAAAACCTTGAGAAGAATCGAATCAAAACAACTGATTGAAACAATAAATCAAAACTGAAATGACTAGTCGAACCAATCGAAACAAAGAATTAAGGGAGAGTAGAAACATAGAGCTTACATGAGAAAGGTGAAAGGTAACAAAGGGTCTGGAGAGCTGATTGGAAGAAACGAAGAACCGAAAAGAAGATTGACGAACTCTGGTCACGTTGTTAAGGCTCCGGTCACATTCAACTGCAATACTATTCACATTCAAACACCTTAAGCGATGAGAAAGTGATGAGAAGCGATTTTGAGAAAGAAATACGATGAACTGAAATTGAGAACCCGAAGCGATTTTGAGATGCGATTTTGAGAATCCGAAAATCGTGCAATCTGGAAACGATTTCTGAAGTGTTTAGTGAAGATGGAACCTGCGTTAAGTGTTTTCATTTTTCAGAAGCGTTGAAATGAAGATGGAAGTTTGGAAACGTTTTCACTATCTGAAAGATCATCAATTTATTTCATTGCCAATTTCATTTAGTGTTAATTATTTTCGTTTTTATTTATAAATTAGATATTCATTCAAATTTTATTTAATTTTATTAACTTTGCTAAAATTTTATTTTATTAGTTTATAATATTGATTTTAATTTATAAATTTGAGTTTAATATAATTTTGATTTTATTTTATAAATTTATAAAATTTATTTCAAACATTTAAATTTTAGTTATAATTTATAGTTTTATTTTATAAATTAATTTTAGTTTATTAAATTATAAAATTGATTTGTTTTAAAATATTTAGTTCAACATAGTATAAGTTTTAAGTTATTAATTTTTAAATTTTATTTAATAAATTAAATTTTAATTTCAATAAATATTTTTTATTGGTTTTCTAAATTATAGTTAAAAATAATTAAATAAAAAATTATTTAAAACAATAAAAAATAACAAAATTGTGGTGGAAAATAAAACAATTTTGCACCAACATTAATGTCGGTCTTAGCCGTCGCTAACATGAAAAAAATTATTTATAAAAAATAAATAAAAAGGACGCAATCGAAATTTGTGTGGGGAAATAAAATTATTTCGCACCAATATTAGCGGCGGCTTTAGCCGGCGCTAAATTTAATATCCTGAAGAAAATATAAAGCAAGTTCTTTTTCTAAGCTAGCGTCGGTTACTTGAGATGTTGCGACATCGCTAATAGTGTTGGAGTTAGGGCCGATGCTAAAAAATTGCAGCTAAAGCGCGAACTTCTTGTAGTGTTAGTTTGAAATTAAAATTAATCATCTGAAATTCTTATTAGAAGAAGTTAAGTATTTTTTTTCCTTGTATTTTGTCTTGTCATAATATTAGATATAATTTTTTCATGTAATTTATGGTATTTTTTAAATAAATTTATAAAAAATCATATTTAATTTATTGAATCCATTTTTTATAGGACCAAAATGGTGTTGTGAATTTTGTGTATTCACCTATTGTTATTATCCGTGTTTTTGTAAAATTTTAATTTATCAAAAATTAATGCCTTCCAATTTCTTATTGTCATTCAATTAACTAGTAGGATACCCGTGCGTTTGCATGAGTACTCTGGTGGTACGCGTGTTTTTTGTTTTCAAAATGTAAATAAAAAACAAAATTGTTTTATCAGAGTAGATATATATAAAAATAAAATGAAATTTTTTTAAAAGAGACAATAGATCGCTACCTATAACTCTTTCAATATATTAAAATATTTGAATCAATAATATATGTATTTTTATATATAAATATTATTTTTGTTTTGGAATTATTGTCCAAAACATTTAAACCAATAGTAAAATAGTTATATTATTATTCAATATTTTGATCAGTAACTTTATGTTTCTGTAAATATTCAATAGTTTGATCAATAACGTCATGTTCCCGTTAATATTCAATATTTTAATGAGTAAATTCAAGTTAATGTTATTATTTAATATTTTTATTAGTAACTTCAGGTTCCCGTTAATATTTAATATTTTGATAAGTAATTTAATCTCCCTATAATATTCAATATTTTGATTAGTAACATCATGTACCCGTTAATATTCAATATTTTGACTATTAACTTCATATTCCCTTAATATTCAATATTTGGATCAATAACTTCATATCCTCGTTAATATTCACTATTATGAACAGTAACTCTATGTTATCGTCAATATTCACTATTATGATCAATAACTTTATGTTCTCGTTAATATTCAACTTTTTTATCACAACCTCATATTTGCATTAATATTCAATATTTTATCATATTTTTAAAATAAAGAGATATTTTTAAAATAAATATAAATTAATTTATCCAAAATTGTTTTACATCAATAATATATATTTATATTTTCCATATATTATCTTGAAAATGTCCATATATTGAATTATAAATAATTTCAAAATACAAATATTAGATACATAAATAATTAAAAATATATATGTGCGTACCATATTATTCTACATTTAAATTAATTGTTTAATATCAGTACCATATATGCGTACCATATCAGTACGCATGTTTTAAATAAAGAAGTAATTAAGATTTGAATAAACAATATATTTTTCCCGTCTATAAAATTAATAAATATTATTTTTGTTTTGACATTATTTATATAAATATATGAATCAATAGTAAACTCAGTCCCATTTATAAAAATAATATTGTTTAAAAATATTTGATGATAACTAAAATATTTATAATAATAAGAAATCTTAAATTGACAAATTATAATAAAGAAATATTCAATCAAATTATATAATAAAATTAGTTATAACTATTTAATATAATTGATTAAAGTCAATTTACAAATCAAATATTTTATTCCATACATAAAAATATTTGAATCAATTGTTAATTATTCCTAAATACAAAAATTTTTGTTTTATAATTATTTATAAAAATATTTAAATCAACAGTAAATTTATTCTCTTTATTATTCAATATTTAATTAAACGTGTTAATATTACACGTACCATATAAGTACCCGTGTGTATCCGTAATATATTATTTCGTATTTGGATGGAATTGACCCGTTAAAGTTTTAATTTTAATATTTCAATTGTCTTATATTATATATATAGATAAATATATATTGATCATTGATGAACTTGTCCCGTTAAAAGTTTAGATTTTATAAATGACAAACAAATTGAATAATTAATAAAAATATCATACAATTTTGATACTATTTATTCATACATTACTTATGTTTCATTCGATCACTATTTATTCTTACAGTACTTATATTTCATTCGATTACTAATGCTTATTAACACCCATACTTATTTTTGAATATTGTTTTTACGAAAAGTAGTCTATAGATATAATAGATTTATTTTATTTAATGATCTTTAAAAAGTTGCATTAATATATATATATATATATATATATATATATATATATATATATATATATATATATATATATATATTTGTATATATAACCTTCATATTTTATATTTCAAATAATATAGTATTATTAGTAAGAAAGTCTACTAAAGTAAAAATAGAAAATAGTAGTTAGTTTTTCTATATAAAGAATGACGAATGCAAATGTTGTAACTTAAATATTTTGAAAATATACTTTTATTAACTATCAAAATAGAGAATTATTATATATGAAATATTTTTATTTTTACTAAATATTTAATATAATGTACATAGAAACGAAATATTATATAAATAAATTAACCACGAGAAATGCTACATAACTAAAATTAATATATCATATAACATACATTAAAATATTAAAAAAGTATGATATTTTATTAGAAATTTGTAATTGTTTATTTGTAATTTTATAATTATTTAAATTTTAATGTAAACTTAGTCCCGTTTATAAAAATAACATTATTTAAAAATATTTGGTGATAATTAAAATATTTTCTAAAATTAAAAATCTTAAATTGACAAATTATAATGAAGAAATATTCAATCAAATTATATAATTCAATTAGTAATAACTGTTTAATATAATTGATTAAAATCAATTTACAAATCAAACATACTATTCCATATATAAAATATTTGAATCAACAATTTATTATTCCTACATAAAAACATTTTTATTTAGGAATGATTTAGAAAAATATTTAAATCAATAATAAACTTGTTCTCGTTATTATTCAATATTTAATTAAATGTGTTAATATATGTATGATACGTGCGTACCATATAAGTATCTGTGTGTATGTGTAATATATTATTTCGTATTTGGATGGAATTGACCAGTTTAAGTTTTAATTTTAATATTTTAATTATTTTATATTATATATATATATATATATATATATATATATATATATATATATATATATATATAGATAAATATATATTGATCATTGATGAACTTGTCCCGTTAAAATTTTAAATTTTATAAATGACAAACAAATTGTATGATTAATAAAAAAATATATAAACAATTTGTATACTATTTATTCATACATTACTTATGTTTCATTCTATTACTATTTATTCACACAGTATTTATGTTTCAGTCCATTACTTATTCTTATTAACACCCATATTCATTTTTAAATATTTAAAACAAATAGTCGATAGATCTAATAGATTTATTTTATTTATTGATCTTTAAAAAATTTCATGAATATATATATATATATATATATATATATATATATATATATATATATATATTTATGACTTTCATATTTTATATTTCAAATAATTTAGTAGTATTAGTAAGAAATCTTAAAAGTATTAGTTAGATTTTCTATATAGAGAATGACGAATGCACATGTTGTCATTTAAATATTTTAAAAATATACTTTTATTAACTATCTAAGCAGAAAATTATTATATATGAACTACTTTTATTTTTACTAAATATTTAACATAATGTACATAGGAACCAAATATTATATAAATATATTAACCATGACGAATGGTACATAACTAAAATCAATATATCATATAACCTTTATTAAAATATTTAAAAAGTATGATATTTTATTTAAAATTTGTAGTTATTTATTTGTAATTTTATAACATTTTAAATTTTGATGTAATTTTAATTATTATTTTATATAAAACATTCTTAATTATTTTGTCCAATAGAAAAATGGACTACAATTAGATTACAAATAAGAAATTGCTTGTTTGATGGAACCCGTATCAATTCTTAAAACAACAACTTACAACAAAAAAATGAAAGTAAAAACACATTATTTATGTAATTTTCATAATAGTAATTAAGCATTTTTTATGAAGAAAATCCATACAATATATAAAAGCAATGGTATACCTAAATCACTTTATTAAAATATGTACCTAATAATAATACTATATATTTGTCCTTTTCTTAAACGAGAGGTTAGAAATCTACTAACCGTATAAAATTTGGTTTCAAATTTATGTTGATAAATTAATTATTTTAGAAAGTTTCTATTAAATAACTTTGAAGGAAATCAATTGAGATAAGTTATTTTTATTAACTTTTAATGTTAATTTGATTCACTTAAATTTTTGTGATACATCATCAATATATTGGAGTAATAAATATATTTGTAACGTATTTATTTTATACCAGTTAAGTTATTGGTAAGTAACGGAAATTTAGATTGATATGATTTTAATGTATCAAACCAATTAAGTTATCGGTAAGTATGATATGATTTTAATGTATCAATTAAAGTATTCTCAACATAATGATTTTAACGTATGGGTCGGTCGTTGAAAAGACTTTTGTTTACCAGATACATACACATTATTATTATTATTATTATTATTATTATTATTATTATTATAATATAATACAAAACTAAAATCAATATATCATATAACATATATTAAAATATTTAAAAAGTATGATATTTTATTTGAAAATTTGTAATTATTTATTTGTAATTTTAATTATATTTTATATAAAACATTCTTAATTATATTTTCAAACAGAAAATGGAGTACAATTAGTTTAACAATAAGAAATTGCTTGTTAGATGGAACCCCTCTCTTCGAATTTTACACCAGAATTATTTTTCGTTGTGATATCAATTCTTAAAACAACAACTTACAACAAAAGAGAAAGTAAAAACATGTGATATCAATTCTTAAAACAACAGCTTACAACAAAAGAGAAAGTAAAATCATATTATTTATGTAATTTTCATAATAGTAATTAACCATTTTTTATGAAAAAAATCCATACAATATATAAAAGCAATGATATGCCTAAAATACTTTATTAAAATTGAAGGATAGAAAAACACTTAGAAGGGGGGGGGGGGGGGTTTGAATAAGTGTGACTTTAAAAACTCTTAGATAAAAACAATGAACACAATATTTTTATCCTGGTTCGTTGTTAACGAAACTACTCCAGTCCACCCCCTTAGAGTGATTTACCTCACCTGAGGATTTAATCCACTAATCACACAAGATTACAATGGTTTTCCACTTAGATACCCTCTAAGTCTTCTAGAGTATTCTGATCACTCTAGGAACACAATGCTTAGATACCCTCTAAGACTTTCTAGAGAATCCGATCACAACTTGATCTCCTCTAGTTCTTTACAAATGAATGTAAACAAATTCTTACAAGAGTTATACAATGCTTCTTAAAAAGCTATAATCACAACTGTGATATTTCTCTTAAAGTTTAAGCTTAATCTCACTAAGATATTACAACAGTAATGAAGTGAGTTTGAAGATGAAGTTTGAGAGCTTTTGAATTTGACAACGTTTCTGTATGTTTACGCAAAGTGTTGTATTCAGCTTCTCATCAGAACTTCTATTTATAGGCGTTTGAGAAGATGACCGTTGGGAGCATTTAATGCATTGCGTGATCCGTACAGCCTTGCATTTAATGTTTCACTCTTTTGTCAACTACCTCGAGCCTTGCTTTTCCTGCTTTAACTGACTTTGCCTTTAATAGCTTCTAATGTTCCTTTTGCCAGTCAGCGTAGCCTG